>NC_082404.1:13202127-13214627 GCF_031168955.1 Gadus macrocephalus
TCCTGTGCGTGCCCGTGTGAGAGTTTGTGTGTATTCAAATGTCCTTCTGTGTGTGTGGTTGTGTGCACGCCCGTGTGTGTTTGTGTGTATTGTAGTATCCTGGTTTGTGTGTGTGTGTGTATGTGTGTGCATGTGCACCCCAGGAGTGCGGGGCTGCTAGACTGTGGCTTCGTCAGGTAAATGAATGGTGAAGCGTGCGCGTCTCGATGGTGAGGACTAATTTAGTTCTACAGCCTGCGGAGCGTGCATGGATAAATCATGCACCTGGCGTTATGCACCACTAGTCTGTCTTCGCTCTCTCACTTTCTCTCTCTCTCTCTGCCTCTCTCTCTCGCTCCCTTCTCTCTCTGCCTCGCTCCGTCTCTCTCTCTCTCCCTCTCCCTCTCTCTCTCTCTCTCTCTCTCTCTCTCTCTCTCTCTCTCTCTCTCTGCCTCTCTCTCTCTCTGCCTCTCTCTCTCGCTCCCTTCTCTCTCTGCCTCGCTCCGTCTCTCTCTCTCTCTCTCTCCCTCTCTCTCTCCCTCTCCCTCTCTCTCTCTCTCTCTCTCCCTCTCCCTCTCTCTCTCTCTCTCTCTCTCTCTCTCTCTCTCTCTCTCTCTCTCTCTCTCTCTCTCTCAGCCTCTCTCTCTCGCTCCCTTCTCTCTCTGGCTTTCTCTCTGCCTCGCTCCGTCTCCTCTCTCTCTCTCTCTCTCTCTCTCTCTCTCTCTCTCTCTCTCTCTCTCTCTCTCTCTCAGCCTCTCTCTCTCGCTCCCTTCTCTCTCTGGCTTTCTCTCTGCCTCGCTCCGTCTCTCTCTCTCTCTCTCTCTCTCTCTCTCTCTCTCTCTCTCTCTCTCTCTCTCTCTCTTTCTCTCTAAAAGACACACACACACACACACACACACACACACACACACACACACACACACACACACACACACACACACACACACACACACACCAGAACACTGCAACACACAAAAACATTCCTTCATTCCACTCTTTGCATACGCGAGTTATTAGGATGTTTATTTACATATTTTCCTTCATTCTCAGTAGTTTAGCCCTCTAGAGCTGGCTGTCTATTTAATTAGTCTGGTTTAGAGCTCAGGAAACAGGTGGGGTATATCCCCAGCCAATCAGCCAGCGGTATCAGGCGGTCCAGACTCTATGCAATTTGAGAACGATTTCCCTGCACTCTGTTGTGGTGTTTTGTCAACAGAACGGCAGGGAACCGTAAGAATTGGGAAATAATTCAATATATTTTGGTTTGTAATTATAGGTGTGTGTGTGTGTGTGTGTGATTGCGCACCTGCACATGCATGTGTGTTTGTGTGTGGACGTACGCATGTGTGTTTGTTTGTGGGTACTTGTGTGTGTGTGCTTACATGTGTGTGTGTGTTCGGACACGTAGTTGTCAGTATGTTTATGTGTGGGTGTGCAAACGTATGTGCTCGTACATGTGTGTGTGCCTGTGTGTGCATTAGTTGTGTTCGGGAATGACTTTTTTCGAGTCATTTGGACGCTCAGTGCTAACAGTTCTTTCTGGTAAGCGTTTAATTATCCCAGCCTGAGGGCGTGCTAGCAGGAGAGGACGTTGGTTGACTAGTTTGGTTGATCCGTGTTTGGGTCGAATACAGAGAAGGCTTCGGAAATTTCATTGACGCAAAACATTTTTCTTTTTTATTAATTGGGCTCATGACTTATTTGTGTTTTCCGCCTCTTTTCTTTGAACTGTATGTAACTTACGCATGACCCTCACATTTCCATGTAAATAACATCCATTGATATATTATCAATGTGACAGTGTTGGTCTTATGAGTTATTCATGAAGCGGTGGGCATAACTTATTTATCAGGAATCTAGTAAATATCAGGATGTATGGCTCCACGCAAACAGACGGGCGAGTCCTGGGATTTTGTTATCAGAGGTATATGAAGGAAAAAGAGAAAAAAAACAGGACACATGCACGCACACGCACGCACGCACACACACACACACACACACACACACACACACACACACACACACACACACACACACACACACACACACACACAATCCTCTCCAGAGTGACCCTCATAGAACAGCTGTCAGGACTAGACTGGCTCAACTTGGTGTAGGTAACGAGGACTAGAGAGAGAGAGAGAGAGTGTGTGGGTACGTGTAATTGTGTGTGTGTGTGTGTGTGTGTGTGTAATTTAAGTGTGTGTGTGTGTGTGTGTGTGTGTGTGTGTGAGATGTGATCACGTTGCCCGTTGACACAGACACAACGTCATGTGAGCAGAGCTCCGAGCCTGTGCAGCATCCCAGAGTATTACAGTGAATGAACGATGGGACACAGAAATAAAGATCAGGAAGGGAATGTGGGACACACTGTCACTCACAGGGACAGCTGCCCTGTGTGTGTGTGTGTGTGTGTGTGTGTGTGTGTGTGTGTGTGTGTGTGTGTGTGTGTGTGTGTGTGTGTGTGTGTGTGTGTGTGTGTGTGTGTGTGTGTGTGTGTGTGGGAGTGTATGCTCTTGTGTGCAAGAATGTGTGTGTATGCGTAACTGTCTGAGGGGCAATAATGTGACTAGGTGTGTATGTTTGTATCTGTCTGTGGATGCGTAGGCTGTTTTCGTGTGTGACTGTTATGTGACTGTGTAACTGTTACAGGGTCAGTAATGTGTGTGTGGGCGTGCATGTGTGTATGTTTGTATCTTTCTGTGGGTGTGTAATGGGTATGGATGTTTTAATCATCAATTAATTAACATATGAACCATAACTGTGTCCCAAGAGGCATCTAAATCTGAATGGGCGTCCAAGGGAGAGAAAGAGAGGAAAGAAATAGGGGTGAGAGAGATGGGGAGATGGAGAGATGGAGAGAGATTCAAAGGCAGTAAAAGTGGGCTTTCATTTTGTCGATAGATTGCTACTTTAAGTAATCTCTTGGGCATATTTACTTGCAGCCTTTCACGGTCAATTAGTTCACAGGCAGTGAACATAAGGCGAGTATATGACGAGGCAGCCTATCAAACGTCAGCAATTTTTCCCATCTTTATTTCCCTGCATTATAAAAATATTCTTTCTTCCAGTGCCTGTTCAATTCCCAATTCCCTCAAAGGCAGTAATGTTTTGTCATTCGCTGTAGTGTTTCTTTGTTTGTCGCTTTGTCTGTGCTAGTCAGTTTTTACACAAAAATGACTCATGTGAATACAATTCTCCAAACCTGAAATACCACAGAAGAACAAAATGAAGAAATGGACAGGTGGTGTGCAGTACGCCGTGAGTGCGCCACCTTTGGGTCAACGCCTACGGTGAAAATGGCTGATGTTATTGTTTGTTTGCATTTTGTTTGCGTAGGGAGCAGAGCCAAGGATGGCTGAAAGTAGTGTGGGTGTCTACTGAATGCAATCCTTACAGTAATGGTTTTCCTTAACCAAATCATAAAACATGCTCACCCCCTCGTCAACCATCTCAGCCAGGAACACTATAACAGCACAACATTCAAAAACAACAGTCAAAATCAAATAACATCAGAAAACAATGTTGTTAATGTGTGTCATCACAATCCTTGCGTGTCTTCCGCCACCAGCAAAAATATACAACCCCACCCGAACCCACTCCCCAGTCAAATCAGAGAGAAGGGATCTTCTTCTGGTTCACATATTGCTCCCGCTTAATCCCTCCGCGGCTTAACTCATTCCCCGTCTCCACCCGTGACCGCTTTCTTCTGCATATTTATACACGGAGACAAGTGGTGCAAAGCCACCGCTAATACCATTTTGACACAGCCTGAATGCTAAGCTAATGCCGCTCCTCCATGCTCTGTGATGTGTGTCTGCGCTCTCTCCCCTTCTTATCGGTGCTCTTTTCTTCGTTCCGTCCCTCAAAAGAGTGCCCTGTGGCCTCCGCCGGCAGCGCACGCCGATATTGTGTTGAGTCCCCCCCCATCCACTGTGACGGATCCAAAGGCTACGTCAAGGACACTGCCGTCAAAGAGAGGAAAGAGCACAGCAAACAAAATGCCTGCCAGCTATTTACAGTGGGGATTCATGCGCAAAGCCTCGACGCTTCCCCAGACTGGTTGTTCCAGATCAAATGGGCTTCTGCTTGTGGAACAGGCCCTGGCTCCATTGAATCCCGGAGACATTTTGGGGTTGGGAAAGTTGGATATTCGCTTTCAATAGCTGTGGGAGAGACTATTGTGCCGTCCTCTTTGTCAAGAAATGACAAAGAGTGGCAGCACTGGATGAAAAGATCAAACCACAACGGTTTGATACGCCCTCGATCGACCCAGGTAGATTATTGAAGTGCCGATGATGGTACTACAGATCTGGCAAATCAATTAAATAACCGAATCGAATTGAAATGTGATACATTGCGTGTTTAAGCAAACTCTATTTGTTTATCTTTTTCTCCCTCTGTGTGTGTGTGTGTGTGTGTGTGTGTGTGTGTGTGTGTGTGTGTGTGTGTGTGTGTGTGTGTGTGTGTCTCTCTGTCTCTCTCTCTTTCAATTCCATCTCATTTCCCTCTGAGGTTGACATTTCTGAACACGTGTGTGCATATGTGACAGAGCTGTGCTGCCATTGTCCTTCTGACCTGTGAGGTTACGTGCACACTGCGCTCACCGCTTTTATCTACTGCGCATTAATCAAAGCAGAGCAAAGATAGCTTTACATTTCTTATTTTCTTTTCCTTAACCTGCAGTGACCTATGCGTGTGTTCACAGTAACACCGTTGACATTTCCCCGTCGAAGAATACTGGCTTTACATATCGCTCTAAGTCCCCTCCCCCCTCTCTAATTCTCTCTCTCATTCTCTCTCTCTCTCTCTCTCTCTCTCTCTCTCTCTCTCTCTCTCTCTCTCTCTCTCTCTCTCTCTTTCTCTCCCCCCCTCTCCCTCTCTCTCTGGAACAAGCTACAGATCCCCATTGTTAGCTTCCTCTGCGGTGATGAAATGTTGGTATAGCCAATCATGTTCTTTGGCCCCTGAAGAAAGGTAAATAATGTAGGGCTGTGCAGGAGCCACTGACTTTAGAAAGAAACCATCCAGAGAAGACCCCATATGTGTTCTAGAATGTGAAGCACGGAATATTTGATTATGAAAGTGAAAAAAATGACTGCTTGTATATGCCATGTATATATCAAAGTCAAAGATGCTTCATTGGGATTTGTTCTGACTATCATTAAATTAGCACAAGAAATGCAGGCATTCATTTTTTAATGCTTGGATACAGTGAGTATATGTTACTTATTTATTTCCATGGGAATGAACATTTTATCATATTATATTATATTCTCTCTCAAGACCCGCTTGCTTTTGTCGAACTCCCAAATCCCAAAATGGTTAAGGAAAGAACTCTTACCTCCAACACCTAGAATAATGTTCCCTGGCTGAGCTTCCCCAATTCGGTTAGAAAATGCATTTCATTATATTCCAATATCTCCCAGATCCCTAGTGATCATAGATGTACCTTCAGTTTTCACTTAGATTTTTTTTACACTTCTCTTCGTTGCTTGTAAATTGATCTAAATTCACAATTTTACCTTCAAATCTGTTCCGGGGTGCGGTGTGACTTGAAAACACTCCAACGTGGTTGTTTGTTAATGTCAGCTGACTCCATTACAGATAAGAGGGGCATGGAAATTGAAAGTCACTGATAGGAGTAATGAGAAAGAAGGACACAGGGAATTTAAATATACAGGCCACTTTCCCAGCTCCCGCTGGAAAGAGAAAGTGTCTTGTGGCACAGCAAAAATGGCTACCGTGGAATTTTAATGACACTGCTGTTAAATTTCCTTCTCGTGTTTGACAGTGCGTGAGATCTCAGCAGAGAGGGAAGACGGCTGAAGTACCCGGAATTTTCTCTGAAATGACCTTCATATTGTCTGCTGGTTTCCAAGAAAAGGAAAAGATTCAAAATATCTTGGAAGACAAAACAAACAAGTCAAATCTATTTGCTGATTTGAACAACCTATGAGACCTATGAAATGTAATCAAAAGTTGGATGGTGTTTTGTTATGAGGCATACACATTACGTTAGGATTATGTTCAAGTGTTGCTGCTTTGCACCAAGCAAACACGTACAAAGATCTGCTAAGCTATCTCAGCTATCTTAGCTTTTGTCGTTCAGAATGAACCTAACAGGGCCCTAATAGGTTGTATTTGTGTCATTACCAATTATATTTAAGTTGACTTATACCTGTAAAAATCCTGGTTGTCACTCAATGAACCTGTATACATAATGAATATATACGAAATAGAGATGATCATATTACTTCTGTACATGACCATATCAGTGCAAAAACATATTTAAACAAAACACCCTGCTCCTTTCTGGGTGAGTTTGGAATGATAGATTCTATGCTAGAAAAATTTTCAGTGGGTAAAATTGGACTTGGCAGGATATTCAAAAGTCATTTTGCTGGAACGAACCCGCCCACCCAAATCCTATGATGACCGGGCATTAGGATTCCAGGAACCAAGTTACATTCATTCTATTCAGATAACCGGTGGAAAAGTCAAGAAAATCTGTCCGGATGGCAACTCTGGATGTACGGTCCCCATTAATGACGCAACACTTGGCCGCCTTTCAGTCGGACACACAAAAAAAACTCTATTCCCTCTATGACCCGGCAATAAAAAGGTCAGAGGGGTGCCACCTTAGGTGTGACTTTGCAGATTAAAGCGCCTCTCAAACTGGGAAGCCTTTTCTGGCCGGCTCGGTTCACACGAAGAGCTTTGTGTCTCTCTGTTCAGGCTTGTGGTCGTTGCTTGCTCGTGTGCTGTAAGTGTTGGCCTGTGAACAAACATGGGGTAAAAAGGCTTGACGCACACAATCCTGTAAGTCTTAATGACTTAAGGAGCGTACCAAGCCCCCAATAAACAAATTACACATTTACAGCTACATGGGGAGCTGCGTGTTGCGTTGTGTTGTGTTCACCCTTGATCAGGCGCCTTGTCGATCGGGCAGCCATGTGTGATTGTGTGTGTGTGCGCGCGCATTGGTGTGTTTCTAGTGCTGAGGATACTGATTTCTCCCCTTCAGCGGCGATCCTAGTGAGTTTAAGGAAGAGAGAGGGTGCCAAATGTCCTCAGCCTAAGCGGTGAACACATAAAACCGATTCTATCTCTCTGTCTCTTTCTGCCTCCCTCTCACCCCTAACTCCAACCGCCATATCTTTATTTCTGTCGCTCCTTTGCGAAGGTGTATCTCTCACTCTTGGGGGGGCGGTCGCGGGGAATGTCATTCATCACACGGGACGTGAAGAAGCGAGAAGTGGAGGGTGTTGAAGTAAAAACACTAGCCCAGCATTGTTTTGTTCTCTCTAATGAATATCAGCTAAAGGTGAAACACCATGAAATAATGTTTTTTTCGTCTTTTGTTAGTTTTCTAAATATGTTTTAATAATCTTCCCAGAAAGGGAATAAAAAAAAATCCAAATCGAGCACTGAAAAATAGAATTTGATTGCCCGTGTGATTACTTTATATTTGTACCTTTCTCAATTATAATAAGCCTGTTATACATATCCTTTTAATACATTTGATTTATGTATTAAATATATCTACGTCCAATTGACAGAATGATGCCTCCTGATGTTGAGAGGCGGTAGAGAAAGTAATTCTGGGTAACGTAGGGAAATAGCCTGTGACAGAATGTGTGTTCGCCTGAAGCGACAGCCAGTGATAAATTGCAAGTCACAATAAGTAAGGGATAATGTATAGAACGCCGGTCATTATCGGGAAAATAAGCCCTGACAGGGCGAACAGGACACCGACGCGCAGCCGAGATGTCTTGCTTCTCCCTGAAGGGGCTTATTTTTGACAATGACCGGCGACATTCTATACATTACTCCGCTTATTACACTTGCCAAAACGAAAAAATAACTTCACATGGTGTGTCTTCTTCATTTTTTTTTGTTACCAGCATTCGTAGTGTTGATCAGCAGAGAAATAGTCTGCCAAAGACGTTGACGTCGCTCAGCAACCGAAGACACTGGGGTTGACAAGGTACCGGACTACTTGCGGAGTGATACCAAAGACGTCATTAGAGGCAAAAAATCCTTTGTTTTCCTTGACAGCGGCCAATTATACTTAGCAATGGTGAATTATCAGATATAATTCTGGCCTGTCTGTTGCTGTCAATTATCAAATATAATTCACCACCGGAAGTTGTGAAGAGCCCATGCAAGAGAACGGAGAGTTCCACGGCATAGAGAAGACCCGTGTTATTAAGTACAATATTACACATATCAGAAAATAGGCCCTGTGGAGGGTTGTACATCACCGATAGACGCTTTATTACGATGTCAAAAGTGTTAGGCTGTCATACTTTAAACATCGATGGAGCACAGGGGAAATTCCTCAGAAGTCAAATTCAAGAAATCTATACTCGATAATTTTGCAACCACCTTGAAAGCTGGTTTCTCTCATGCTAAACAAGGAGGAATACAGCCTGGAATGACATGCATGCACGGGAACATTCATCCACAGGGTCCATAGAAAAACACAAATCCCTCCTTTGTCTCTCTATGTATTCTTGGGCACACTTGGTGTGCCCAAAACAAAGAACCAGACCGGGCCGGATTGATTTCCCTCGCTACCATGAAAACCCCCAGAAAAAAAACAGACAAGCGCACATGCACACATGCCAAAAACTCACAAACACGTTCCCATTCACACACACACGCACACACACACACATGCACGAATGCACGCGCGCGCACACACACACACACACACACACACACACACACACACACACACACACACACACACACACACACACACACACACACACACAGATTAATTCATTAAACCAGCACATCACTGACAATGACCTATGCACACACACAGACACACTCATTCAACCACAACATCACAGACACATGAACACCCATACAGACACACACACACACACACACACACTTATTCAACCACAACATCGCTGACCCAGACACACGTACACACACACACACACACACACACACACACACACTCATTCAACCACAAAATCACTGACAGAGACACACACACACACACACACACACACACACACACACACACACACACACACACACACACACACACACACACACACACACACACACACACACACACACACACACACACACACACACACACACACACACACAAGAATAAACACAATAGCTTTGACTCTAGCCAGAACTGACAAAGGATCTTCAAGAAAACCCCAGGAAATAGCTTTCTGCTTGTTGCTTAGTGCCATTGGTATCTGGAGATCTGTGCTCTTGAAAGGCCTGTCTGTTGCTGTCAAACCACACACACACACACACACACACACACACACACACACACACACACACACACACACACACACACACACACACACACACACACACACACACACACACACACACACACACTTACACGCACACAAATACTCATGCACACAAGACCATACAAAACCTTTCCTGCAGAAACAGATGGGCAAACCACACATCCTTGCATTGCACAGCATGCAGTCGCACGCAAAAATCACACGCAACCATGCACACTGGAGAAACACCCGACATGAGCATCCTGGCAATCCAATGAATAGCTTGGATGTGAAAGAGGAAGATGAAGGGTGTGTGTATGTGGGTGGGGGGAATGTCTGTGTGTTTGTGTGTGTGTGTGGTGGGGGGGGTTGTTGGGCGTGCGTGTCATGATGGCAGAGTTTGCCACATTTCAATCTTCATTCCACCATGTTATTCTCTGTGTGTACTAAACATGTATGTAAACTTGTGCATAAAACTTCTGGCACAAATGGCATGCAACAAAACTCTGTGTGGGTGTCAGTGTGGGTGTGTGTGTGTGTGTGTGTGTGTGTGTGTGTGTGTGTCCCTATGTGCGTATGAGGTCCTAGCCAGTGTGTGCTGTGCAGCTGTGATGGAGTGATTGGCTTGTTGTCTTTGAATGACAGTGGCACCTCAGAGCCCTGAGCTCCTCTGACTGTAGGCCAGCGATGCCACCGCCACCAGTCCCTCCATCTCCATCCCGACTGCTGCCAGCAACCTCTGCTTTATTTTCTGTCTGACCTCTGGCAAGGCTGGCTCTTTTGGAATTCAGCCCCCCCCCCACACACACACACACACACACAGACACACACACAAACTCTCAATAGAGATACACTATCCAAGGCGGAGCAGCACGTTGTCAAGGTTACAGATTGGAGGACGGAGCACTAGTTTTGTAACATGTTAAAAAATCAGCAAAAAGACAAAGTTAATTTGACCACCCCAAAGTCATTCATTATACATCTATATCTATATATCTATATAGATGTGTGTGTATATATATGTATATATAGTGTGATTCGTTTTAAGACTTTGTAAGACTATAATTGGGTGTGCATAACTCTGCATCTCTCCTTCTGTACCTTTTCTCTCAAAAAGAGCCAGCACACTTAAATAAGTTCTTATATCGCTTTTGCCAACTCGTGTCCCATCGCTGGCACTAATTGCCTCGCAATGTTTTGATTAACCAAACACTTCAACATAGCTAAGCTCTTAAGTTGCTAAACATTTCTCACTCGCACCCTGACAGACACGCACACATACAATTACTGACTCGGCGGTCGGTTAATGTACCGGCTTTGCGGGGAGAAGGAAATTCAACGGCCCAGTGCTCCGACCACTTTCCGAGCCGCTCGGCAATCCACCGTTCCACTCCTCCTCGTCAACATCATCATCATCATCATCATCATCGTCATCCTCTCTAGCCTCCTGCCCTCCCCTTTCCCGCCTCCCAGCCCACCCTCACACACACCTACACCTACACACACACACACACACACACACACACACACACACACACACACACACACACACACACACACACACACACACACACACACACACACACACACACACACACACACACACACCCCCCTCCTCCTCAAATCCCTTCCTGCACGGTGACACTTCCCTGTGAAAATTCATAAAAATTGAGCCGCTGTGTTCAGTGAGCTGAACCGAGATAAGTGCGGGAGAAAGGCGCTCTACGGACACAATGGAGCAGGAAGGAACAGACGAAGAAGAATTAACAATCCTTTTTTTGTCGAAAGAATAGAGGTGGCTGGTGGCGACAAGAGTAGGGAGGAAAAGGGGTGTGGGGGAGGGGGGATGGAAAGGGCTCTAGGGGGGGGGGGGGGGGGGGAGAGTCCACGTTTCCTTCTCGTCCTCCCTCTCTGTTTCCTTTGTACTTTGACGCGGACAGGTAGAGGACGTTGCTTGACAGACAAAGAGAGAAGAGGAAATGTTCTGCCGTGGGTGTGCGTGTCTGTGCGTACGTGCGTGCTGCTGTCTTTGATTAGCCAATGAACTTGTTCCGGCCGGTACTTCATACTAGCAAGTGAGTTAACCACCCTACCCCCCCTACCCCCCCCCCCCAAACCATCGCACCCTGTCCCTCATTCTTGCACAATAATATGCAATAGGAAGCAATGGGAGGGCATTTGCATTGTGCTAATCACATACATTTCCCTTTGCTGAATTACTGACGGTTGAATGGAATGTAACTTCTCGAGTTACTTCTTACTATAATGTGACTCTGCTGGTATAAATGGCCTGAGACTGATTCGCTTCATAGCAAAATGTCAAGGGTTCCCTGTTTGCCTAGAAAGCTATGCATTGACGTCATCTATGCTTCCTGCGTAACCAAGGCAATAGTGCGGCCATTCTGGATCCAGTCTTTCGAGGTTAAGTGGGTGAACGGGGAATAAAAGTGGTTATTGAAACAGAAAAGCTGGTTTCAGCCTGCTGATTAACCTGTTGCTCACCTGGTGTAAGAAAAAGCTGCAACCAAGTTTGCGAGCGGTAGGTTATCCCTTTCCAATAAATCAATGCCGCGTGGTCCATGAACAAGACGATTAACCCACGACCACTTAAAGTGGGAATTATTACCCGATAGAAATCAGTAGCGCGACAGTAACCAAGCGGCACCAAGACATTTGACTTGTGTGTGTTTGTCTTCTCGAGGGAGCCCTTGTAAAGACACTGCCGAGTGTAAAGGTGTGCAGTGGGCCACATTAAATAAATGTATTGAGTAAATATTTAAAAAAAATTAACATGAAAAAAAACAATGAATAAAACTGTGTACTGTGGTTCTCTCTCTCTCGCTCTCGCTCTCGCTCTCTTTCTCTCTTTCTCTCTTTCTCTCTTTCTCTCTCTCTCTCTCCCCCTCTCTCATCACAACAACAGTGAGCTTCAGATTGAACTCATGACCATCTTCTCCTCTGCATATAGAATGTCCTGAGGGGAACATACTCTGGTTGCTCAAGAGCTCCCTGCCAGAACTCTGAGGTCGCCCCTCCCCTCTCAACTCTTCTGCTTCCTCTCTCTCTCTCATCTAACTTTCTCTCATCTCTTTCTCTCTTTCATTGCCTGGATCTCTCTCTCTCTCTCTCTCTCTCTCTCTCTCTGTTTCTCTCTCTCTCCCTCCGCTGCTCTGCCGGAGCTGGCCCTTATCTGGGCCAGCATATTGCCGTCCACTGGTTTGCTCTCGGTTACCTACTTAC
>NC_082404.1:13219627-13244627 GCF_031168955.1 Gadus macrocephalus
GCTACTGCTCCCAGATGCTTTCACCAGGGAGTGCAATGCAGGTTTTGCAACTATTTTCTTTTAATTAGAGTTACTGTGTCCCCAGTGCTGTCTTCATTTACAGCCTCACAAATGTTTTATAATATCTGTGTTTTTGACTGACACTCTGTCTGGTCCATCACATGTTTACTTTGTTGAGGTTTCTTTCAAAGTATGAATTACTGTTAATTTTCCTCATCCAGATAAATTTTTTTGTGGCATCTCCCCAACTCGTTTGGTGTCCAGAGTATTTGCACACGGCACAACCGGCCCAGAGCCATAGAGAGAGAGGAGTTGTGACACTTTGTGATCTCTCCGGCGGGGTGGTCACGTGGTTCATGTAAGCCTGTATAGTTCCAAACACGCCGCGCTGCTGTGTTCTTCAATGGGACTGACAGCAGCGATTACAATATTGAATGGTAAATATAAATTAAAAAAACACATACCCAAGTACTTTCCTGACTATTGTTGCAAATTTGTAAATGTCAGTTTTACATTTCGAGTTGTAGGGTGACAACTGAAAGCTACTTAGATACGATTTAAGTTTGAGGGAAAGCTTCACGTTTGTGTTAGCATGGGTAGCACTAGGCTACTGACTTTAGTAGCTTAACCTTAACTTTTACCTTGCTACATCTGTTCCGAAATCCAAGAAGATTCAAGATGTTTATTTTTGCGCAACTGGACTTTTGGATTGCCTTGATTTGCTTTTAATTCCGATTCACTCTCCGACGACACCCGTCGTCCATTTAGTTTCCAGGCAACTTCTTCTGATGAGGCAGGAGCTGACCACACAACCATGATACTTTTAAGACTAAGCCATAGACTAAGTATCAAATATATCAAAGAATAACAAATCATTACGCTTGGATGAATGATATAGTATTTTTTTACTAAACAATGAATGAGACAACAAGAATGTGTGTGTGTGTGTGTGTGTGTGTGTATCCAACTTGAAAAACAAGAACAAAGTGAAGGAACAGGGAGGAATCTTTTAAGTTATTGATCAACAAACAAAATACTCCAAATACATAAGGCTGAGGTTAAGGATAGCAAAGTGCATCAGGTCGAAAGGAAGGACAACAATCGCAGCCAGTAGCCGCCGCCACCATCACCAGCCACCAGCAGTTGCCACCACCAACAGCCGTCACCAGCACAAGCCGCCAACCACTAACTGCAGAAGTAGACACCACCATCCTGCGCCACCACCAGCCAGCTCAAGCAGCCATTGCCTCTAGAAGCAGCGACCTGCAGCAGCAGTGTTTGCCAGAACCAGCCAGCTCAAGCCACCAGCCACCATTAGCAGCATCCCCCATCAGCAGCATCCACCACCTGCAGGAGAGTGAAAATAATCAGACAAGACCTTGAATAGCCTGTAGGTCAATGAGTTTCCCCCCACATGGCCGAATTGCTGCCAGGTTGGGGAAGGGATGGACCGAAGCTTACATTATGGAAAAAAACATGACACTACTGTCTGTGTAATAACATTTGAAAGGTCATTATGGCTTATATTTTTTGCATGGAATACTTTGTATTCATGTATGTAATCCAACAGCCTTTACAAGGGTAGAATTAAACAAAAGCAAACTTATTTCTACTCGCTATAGCATCAGACACACAGTACTCAGCTGACTAGCTAACACTGTCAGGTTCAGCAGATTAAACCTGTCTTTAATCAACCTTATTGATCCTGTAATCCACAATCAATAACTAACTTAATAAAAGTTGTCAGAGATTCACAACTTAGCTTCTGGTGCAGTGCTACCTTTACAGCTGGCGAAATCGAGCTGACTAAGTAGCAGGCAATGACTGAAAATCGGTCGTCTACCAAGATAAAATATATATATAATTACGCTGTGCACATACAAATAAAGATCATTATATGCATCATAAAGGCCCTCTGATATAATATAGAGAGTTGACAATTCAGAAGAGGTAGCTATTTAATCAATTTATCCCTGGAGATACCTTCACAGCTTGTGAAGTCGGGCTAACAAACTAGCAGGCAACCGGTGTCTACCAAGATAAAAATATATACAATTACGCTGTGCACATGCAAATACCTGTGAATCATAAAGGGCCTCTGATAAAATACAGACAGTTGACAATTCAAAAGAGGTAGCTATTTAATCAACTTACCTCAGAAGTTACTCGGCGGCCAGCAATGGAAATGAATGATGTCCAACGCCACAGAATGGATGTTTGGAACTATGTGAGGCTGCATACCCCGGAAGTAGGCAGCAAAAAGCATACAACGGAGTCCAATGGAAGTGTCGCCCTTATATAGCTCTACGGGGCGTGACTAATGATAACATAAAAATCATCTGCAAGCTTTCTATTTATGATCAGGTGGGACTCTTCATTCGGCACACCAGGGAAGGAACAGATTTAGTTGTTTACAAACGTTTGGTGCATCTGGTGATGACTTATCCAATTTTTCTATTAACCGAATTTTAAGAATATATATTATAGAAATTTAAGCAAAACGTTGCCATTTCGTATGACATAGCTACCACTATAACTATGTACAGATAAGGTCAGGGTTCGAAGATATTCCCCAAAATTCCCAAACAATGCAGCCTTTTGTCACGGTGGCCTAGATGAAGATGTGGTGATAACATCCTTTAGCACGCTGAGCACCATAGACGCCTGCTGTCAAGAAGTGAGACTAACTTGTTGTCAAGCACTGCTGCTACACAAACATACACATCCCACGGATGAATAAGAAATACGGACATGAGCAAAAACACAAGTGCTCTACTTTACGCTATTCTGCAGTCAGAAGAGAAAAAACTGAATATTGATATCTCTGCGCACGCCTCCGTTGGGTCTCTGTCAGACACACATGCTCACAGGCACATAAACACACAAACACATACACAGCATTCTCTGTCTCGGGCTATCAGCCGACTCTGGTGACTCCAACAACTTTTACTTCCTGAGACTTTGCAGCTGTCGAAGCAGCTGTCACCTCCTCCCCCCCCCCCCCCCCCGCCTTACAGCTTCACCACAGCCACCCTTCAGTAAATTGGACACAGCAACTGGATTCCTAGGAGTAGCCACAACATCAGAGTCACAACATCTGACTTCAATACCCCTAAGTGTGGTTGGCTGCCTGACTCTTGGCTTGCGGCGCCTGATAAGCGGCGTCAGACTATATCATCAACTAAGTTGTGGCTCTAGCTCTCGTTTCTTTTTAAGACTAGACATCCTGTACTCATGCTGATAACCAAACCACACAGGGATTAGATATGGTGGCAACTCCAGCAGCAAGTCATGTAACAACACCAGACAAAAGTTAAATGAATGCTGATGTGTTGAATCAACGGTGAGGGAGATTTAACGAAAACTTTCTTAAAGAGCCAGTGAACCCAAAATAGTTTTTGGGGTTCTACTTTGGGGTTTTACTTTGTAAAGTTTCTTATTGGATCTTCAACATAGTAGGTTATGACTTTTTTTGTCACTGTTACTAAATTAGGAACGTTATTTAGAGAAAACTGTTTCAAAATCAGAACTTCTGCAAGTCAGTGCCAACTAGTTTGGCTACGTTCTGCTCCAAACTCAAAGTTGTGTTATTTCCATAACGTCCAGACAAGGTGGCACTGGTGGCAAGTTGTGTGTGGCTGTGTGGGCGTTTGTCTGTCAATCTGTCTATAACTTTTACTATAGTGTGGTGTTACATTTATTATAGTGTAACACCAAGCTGGGTGTCTGGCGCATTTCATATCCAACATCGTCCATTATAAAGTTAATACATAATGGTGTTACTAGCGTAGTATCATAAAGTTGGTGCTGGTTGTAACCATGGGGATAACACATTTCCACCCTGTCCTATCACTCTCATCCCAAAATTCATTTTAGTACTAGAACCGCCGTGAAGAGGCATTATTTTGACCGCTAGCTAGTTTAGGTTAGGTTAAGCTTAGTTAAGGTGTATCTTGAGGAACAACAGTTTCAATGAAAAATTGGTTACACACTCACTTGTGAGAGTGTAGGATTTAGTGTGAACCTCACACTCAAACTAAGGATCAGGCATTTGATACCTGCCCTTTGTGGACACAGCCTCTCAATGGCACTGTTCCACAATATTTAACAAAGTAAACAGCAACAATACGAACACTGGCTGGGAAAACGACTTTTTACACCAAATAACAAACAGAACAGAAAGAGGAAGGCGTTTGTTTGTTTTGTATTGTTTATTTTTTTCATTTGTGGCTGATGACACACACACACACACACGCACACAGACACACACGGGCAAAAACACGGGCGCACACACATACCTGTTTGAGCTCTCTTCATTCAACCTGTGACTGCAACAAATTTGTTGCATAATGCAATTACCCGGGTGGTTATAGTGATTACTAAGCCACGGTTTAGAGGAGGTATAATTACGGATCCAGATCTCTACTGATGGACATGCATTTTAATTTTTTGGGGTTGTTTACCAAATGAGACTTTGAGGCACACAACAGAAAATGGCTGCGCCGTTCCTTTTTTGAAATGCAAAAGCTAAAAAGGTTTTTAAGGCATGCACACACACTGGCACGTGGCATGCTGTTCAGTGCACGGCAGCTCTACTCCCCAGGTGCAACCATTTTCTGCCCCATTATGCTCCCCATACCGAACACACAAGACTACCTTCCTTCACATGCACACAAACCACACCGTCACACACACAAATACACAAGGACGTACACATGCACACACACTCACGACAGTACGCTCTCTCTTGATGCAGCCATTCCAGCACCCATCTCGTTGCTTTGTGTCGCCTGTCTATTGTGTCAGACTTAATGATTGTATCCTTCAAACTTCGATCTCTCACTCCATCCATCTCCCCTTCTCTGTGTGATTCATTCCCTCCTGCCACTTACCACAGGCGAGTGGGTGGCCAGTGATACAAAAAAAAGATGTGATTAAGGATTGTGTGTTTTTTTTCCCTTTTTATCTGTTCCACGCCTAAAATAAATAAAATATAGACAATGTCTAATGGATAAATAAGAATGGACAAAATTTTACCTTCCTACACAGTTTAGAATGTCACAGAAAATAAGCATAGAGTGAAGGATAAACATCAAATATAAAAAGTACATTTTGAGAAGAAATTGTGCAGCTTTGTGAAAGCTTTCGGTGCCTGGTATATTGAAATTGTCCAGTAGAGTGATATAAAGTACTACTTTAGCGTTATGGTGGCTGATAGGGTCTTACATGTTGCTTCTTGGGCTGTAAGCAAAACGGAGGTGGTTGTTCTGTATGGTTGCGATGGTGTTAAAAGTGGTTTTCAATGGTTGTTTGTCTGCTCTACGTCAACAGATTTTTGTTTTGTCCGAAGGTCCTCTCGTCACAAACATCCCAAAACTCTCTGTAGGTGCTGCCATTGGCTATCTCTGGCCAGAGAGGTCGCTAGTGAACACACGTACAAAGCATCCTGTCAACAAAAGTTAAAAGACAAACATGAGCGGGCAAAAGAGGGTGATGGGCACTGAAAGATATTGGAAAGTTCAACCCATTGTGACGGCCGGCATGGGATCGTTTGAGCAGCACTGAACGTAGGAGAGAGTTGGGACATGATGGCATTTATTTCCCTCTGGGGAACCTTACCTTGAAAGGCCTTGCCATGTGTGAGTAGCTATCAGTATTCTGGAAGGAATAATGTGCGAGTGTGTGTGTGTGTGTGTGTGTGTGTGTGTGTGTGTGTGTGTGTGTGTGTGTGTGTGTGTGTGTGTGTGTGTGTGTGTGTGTGTGTGTGTGTGTGTGTGTGTGTGTGTGTGTGTGTGTGTGTGTGTGTGTGTGTGTGTGTGTGTGTGTGTGTGCATGGATAGGGTCCAGCAAAGACTCCGGCCCAAACCCTTGTTCTGCATTAGTCAAATCGATGTTCCCAATAATTATAGGGGAGGGGATTGTGTTGTTTGCGAACCATTTTGGGAACGGTACAAGAAATACTGTGTGCCTTTGAGCAATGACAACCGCCTGGAGAAAAGTACTGTACTGGAGTCCTACGATCAGAGTGAAGGCTTTCTCTTCTTTCTTCCTGACCCTCTGCTCCCCAACATGTCTCTGGGTGTGTGTGTGTGTGTGTGTGTGTGTGTGTGTGTGTGTGTGTGTGTGTGTGTGTGTGTGTGTGTGTGTGTGTGTGTGTGTGTGTGTGTGTGTGTGTGTGTGTGTGTGTGTGTGTGTGGGGTGGTTGCAGTGTAAAATAATCAGATTGGTCCTCAGCTCTCTAATCCGACCCTCTCCTGTGCAGTATTTTACCCCCACACACACCTAGGCACAAACATATGTACACACACCTAAGGCAAGGCAAGGCAAGGCAACTTTATTTATGTAGCACTTTTCATACACAAGGCAGACTCAAAGTGCTTCACATATAAACATTGTCATACAATAAAATAAAATAATAGATAAGTAAAAGAAAAACATATGCAAAGAAATGGGTAAAATAGAAAAAGGCATTTTAGTAGGCAAAGTTAAAAAGCTTTTTAGAAAGTGCAATGTATTTAAGATTTTAGCAGAAGGCTATAGCAAACATAAAAGTCTTCAGTCTTGTTTTAAAGGTGCTCAGAGTTGGGGCAAGTCTTAAATCCTCTGGGAGTTTATTCCAGCTATTTGTTGCATAGTAACTAAATCCTGCTTTCCCATGTTTTGTGTTTACTCTGGGGATAATTAACAGATTGGTCTCAGAGGATCTTAGTGGTCTAGAAGGCTGATGTAGTGGAAGCATATCAGTTAAATATTTTGGGCCTAAACCATGTAGGGATTTATAGGTTAGCAACATGATTTTAAAATCAATTCTCTGACCTACAGGAAGCCAATGTAACGATTTCAGAATTGGTGTAATATGATCAAATTTTTTGGTACAAGCACAAATACACACACCTAAGCACACACACACACACACACACAAGCAGAAACACACACACCTAGGCACAAACACACGCATATACACACACGCTCGCAAACCCACTGGCCGATTTGAACACCAGGGGTTGGCGATCCCTAGATTGAGGAGTATCTGAAGCACGGTATTTTATCTCTCCTCTTCCCATACACCACCTCTCTCTCTCTCTCTCTCTCTCTCTCTCTCTCTCTCTCTCTCTCTCTCTCCCTCCATCTTTTTTCCAGTTTTTCTCTGCCAGTATTAGTATTGAATGAAAGAAATACATCTTATCAATCTCACTGTCCATGCTTGGTATGTTTAGACATGAACATTTATATAGAGCCTTTTAATGGCACAGTGTGAAACCGTCATTTGGGAGACTCCTTCGATAACATTAATTTATTCCAAATCTATTTTAGATACAGATAAATACATATATGTCTATGCTCATCATTAATTCTGTGTCCCTCTGTCTGTGTTTCAGGGGCTGACGTGATCAACTTTGACGGACAGGGAGTCATTGCATACCGCTTTAAGGTACCTTGTCTGTCCTTTTCAAATTAAATCTTCCTACAAGCTTAAGAAAAGAAGCAATTAGTCTCATTGTGGAGGAGCACTTCTTCAGAGTCCTGTCAGGTTTAACTTTTGTTGGAAGATGTGTAGGAAAAAGCTATTATCTGAAGTTTAACTTGCTTTAATGTCAAGTGCAAATAATAAGTGTTACTATGGGAGCCGGTACGTTTGCAAATTGGAGTGGGTTAATTTTAGCCGTTTTGCGTTTAATTGCCTTTTCTCTCCCTCAAACACATTGAGGGCAATTCAGTAGAAAATAATGGAGACCAAAGATTGAAAAGGAAAGGTTACATTTTATGTCCTAGTAATGTTTCAAAAGCATATCAGCCACGCACCAATAAAAAAGCCAGCCTTTAAACGACACCATGGAAAGCTTTGAAAAAAAGTTAGATGGGGGAGTTTTAGATGTTCAATAACAGGGCTCTGCTTGTGGATGGCGAGCAGCCTGGGATTGGACCGGCCAAGGCACCAGGCACTAAAACACCACATTGGACTGGTTTATATTTCCAGGTCATCTGTTTTTACAGCAGTAGAACGGCACACTGTGGAAGAGATAACCCGTCAGCAGAGACCCGATCAGGCACCTGGTCTGAGCCCCAGCCAAGCCCCAAACTCTATCTCTGTCTCCCGGTCGTATCTCCCTGGCCTGGTCATAAAAAGGGACATTTTACTTTGGATGGAGACATCACTGCTTTATTTTTGTTTTTTTACTGAATTTAATTTTACTACTTCCTCCACCATGGCTGGTTATATTGGTCAAATGCGGAACGATTAATTGCAGTGGTTTGAAAAACCATTAGTTTTTGTCACACTTTCTTTCTGTTGGTTCACCTAGACAGTTAATTAGAGGTTGCAGTGAATTGTAACCCTGCCGTATTGTTAGATGAACTCCTTCCGGCGCCATGTGGCTATATTGTTTAGGATCAGTGTATTAAAAGGATGTTAAATGTAGTTGTTGTTAGCGGCAGACCAATTAAAAGTACGAAAGTTATTAAAAGTACAACCTTAAAGTGCAAACAGACCGTGGGAGGTTCAGCATATATCATAGCTCAAATATAATTAAAAAGGTTTTTAGGTTTAATTCCAGCGTTAATTACAACTACTTACAATTAAATAACACTTCATATTGAATCAGGATTTATAAAGCATTGTTCCTAAATGAAAATTCTTAGGTAAACAATTCATAATCAATTCTAAACCTTAATAACATAATGAGAAAATGGCTCATATGAATATTTTTAAACGTTTTTGAGGATTTGCCGGTCAATAATTATTTTAAACTCTATTAAAGGCAAAGATATCCATTTAGATAAGCTCATACTAAACAATTTTCTTCTTTTCTAACTCTCTAACTTGCATTATTTACTCATTGTTATGAATAGTTGCTAATATTATCTAATTATCTTATTATTCGTTTGCAACACATTAAGAATTCAGTTTACTCCTGCTTTACTCCTGACTGTTTTTCATTTTATTCTAAAGTGCTCCCAAAATGTTTTGCATGAAAGCTTTTGTCATCACAAATCCCATCAGGACAAATCACACTGAGGGGGAAGGTTTGATAATGGGTAATATGAATAAAAATCTAATATTTATCAGTTCGGATCAAAATTCCTAACCCAAATAAAACTCAAGCCGAGGATCAACACATTCAAGCAAAAGATAATAGGCTGCAAATTAATCGCTGGGATGTCTGAGGAAACAGGACATGGGCTCATTAGCAAGCAGTCGTTTAGTGGTGAAGCCAATCACAACAACCGTCACAACACTCTGTAGCCTGCAGGGGAGGCCGCTTCCTCCACTGTTTGGAGCGGACACTGCTGTACTCATGTGTGTGTGTGTGTTTGTGTGTGTCTGTATGGGAGTGTTCGGTGTGATATCTTCACTGATCATGTAGGTCTTGTAAAGGCATGTCAGCTTGATGAACCTGTTACATTATCAATCTCTCTTCCTGAAATGTTTGGACCTTGGTCCCCTTCTTTGTAAAATTTGGATCCAAATAAAAGCATTTAAATGTGTGTGTGTGTGTGTGTGTGTGTGTGTGTGTGTGTGTGTGTGTGTGTGTGTGTGTGTGTGTGTGTGTGTGTGTGTGTGTGTGTGTGTGTGTGTGTGTGTGTGTGTGTGAAGGTGAAGAAGGTGAAGATCATCAAGGACGTGATCACGCTGAAGTTCAAGACGTCGGAGAGCGAGGGGGTGATCCTGCACGGTGAGGGCCAGCAGGGCGATTACATCACCCTGGAGCTGCACAAGGCCGAGCTGCTGCTGCAGATCAACCTGGGTACGCAGCACACACACACACACACACACACACACAGACACAGATACACACACGCACGCACACAGACAGATAGACACACACAGATACACGCACGCACACACACATACACACACACACACAGATACACGCACGCAGATACACGCACACACACACACACACACACACACACACACACACACACACATACACTCATAGATACACACACGCACACAGATACACACGCGCACACACACACACACACACACAGATGCATGCACGCACACAAACACATACATATACACACATACAGATATACACAGATACACTCACACACAGACGCACACAGACATGCACAGATACATCCACACACACAGATACACCCACACACACATATACACAGATACATACACGCACACAAACAGACAGATACAAACACACACATAAAGACGAACCTGCACACATGGACACACACACACTTGCATGCACGCACCCAAGAGCACAGATTTACACCTACCACCCACCAACACACACACACACACACACACACACACACACACACAGACACGTGCATACATGCAAGCATGCACACACGCACACATACACACACAGACACACACACACACACACACACACACACACACACACACACACACACATACACACACACACACACACACACACACACACACACAGATATCACCAAGTATATACACACACACACAATCGCACTTATCAACAAGTATATACACAGACATAGACACACACACACACACACACACACACACAACACACACATATTCAGAATACTGACACAAAATAAGCCATTGACAATAATTGTTCAATTTGAGATTTTAAACTGTGTATGGTCCCTTATTTAAGGAAGTCAGGTGTCTGTTAACCCTTAAAGAACGCATGTGCACTTATAAAAATCCAGCTGCTACAGCTGCATAAGGGGTTTCAGTAAGGAAAAATGCAATGGAGGCTGTCCGCATTTATGTACGGTGCCATTTATCTCAGTAGGGCTTGTACCTCAGAGTGCTTCATGGGATTTTCTGTTGGCCAATACTTTGCTGCCCTGTTGAGGAGACTCAAGAGAGTAGCAGCACTGTAAAAATCCTGTGACCAAAGCAATTTCTTACCCAACATAATGACATAACATTCCAATGCTCCTTTGCTCAAATGTGCCATGTGACATCACAGCGTGTAAGCTCTATTGGATAAATCACAACGCGCTCTGTCGTAAAATCAAATGGTCGTACCTGCAAACCAATGCCCATCCTTTCCTCGAGACCCACCATGGTAAATGGTAATTAACTGCATTTATATAGCGCTTGTCTAACCAGTGGCCACTCAAAACACTTTACGATACTGCCTAAGATTAACACATTCATTCACACATTCACACACCGACGGCGTAGTCGACCATGCAGGGCAACAGCTAGTGCGTCGGGAGAAGTTAGGGCTAGGTGCCTCGCTCAGGGATACCTCGTCGCTCAGCTCGGTTGACCCGGGGATCGAACTAGCAACCTTCCGGTTACCATCCAACCTGGCTTTACCTCCAGAGCCTCATGTGTCCCCCATCAAGAACCCTTTCACCTGAAACTCTCTTCAAATGACCCGATTCAATGTAAAATAACAGAGTCTGTGTTGCTCGCCCCCCCCCCGTGCAGGCAGTAACCAGTACGGCTCCATCCTGGGCCACACCTCCGTGTCCAGCGGCAGCCTGCTGGACGACCACCACTGGCACGCCGTGGTGATCGAGCGCTTCCGCCGCAACGTCAACTTCACCCTGGACACGCACACCCAGCACTTCCGCACCAACGGGGAGTTCGACCACCTGGACCTCGACTACGAGGTGGGCAGAGGCACGGTGGGGTGGCTCAGGGGGGCTGAGGATGGACTCTAATACACATGCGTGTGCAACAGGCCCCCAGGAGCAATGCATACTTCCGCAATCCACCAGTGCTTACGTAGAAGTGTTTATAATGTGTGTGTGCGTGCTTGCGTGTGTGTGCGTGTGTGTTTGCTTGTTTATGCTCGTCCAAACTGGTCAAGCGCCAAAATAGCCCCTCTGCGCTGAGTCCCCCACCCTGTCCACACATTGTTTCTGCCGTAATGACCCCTCTCCATCCGGGGTCCTCATAACTCCTCCACAGCGAAGGTTAGAGAGACCCATTAAATCATTAGCAACCTGCCGCCCCCATCCCCAAGCAAGGCCCGACCCCCCCCACAGACTCCTTTGCGTCTTGCTGTGGGAGTTTTGCCATGTTGTTGTCTATTACTGCCTTTCATGTTGTTCTTTGGTCTTCAACTTAGATGCATGTGTTTGGTAATTCAATACGAGAATTACTTGTAATGCATTATAGAATTAGCCTAGAAATCTAGCCGCCCCTAGCGGAAGCAAATTTAATTTGCAGCCAGGGAGGTCTAGCCTTCTGTCGTCGATTTTCGCTGCTGGAAACAGAAAATGGGACAGGCCAATCAGATCGTGAGAGGCGGTATCGAGCTAATATGCAGGACAGACCCACCAGGAGTAAAAACAAACAATTCTTTTACTCTCATAATATTTAGTGAAAACTTCAACCAATAAAATTCTTCGGACCGAAGGATCTTATTGGCCGACAGACCTGTCTGTTTGCTGCATGGATACATGAGGTTTTCCGTCTGCTTCTTGTGGCGGGGACTCTCTAAATCGACGCCACTTCGACCTGGGCGGGACTTTACGTCCTACGTCACTCGCTATGGGTGTGCATGTGTGCGCGTAGCAGTCACTCGCGATGGGTGTGCATGTGAGAAAGGTTTTGGCTTTTAGTGTCTATGGGTTGGTAATAACGGTTCTGATGATTTTTCTGATGGAAAAGTGGTGTTTTATTTCCATAATCTTTGTTCAGTGAACGCATAAACCCGTTTGTTAGTTAGCAGTTAAACAAAATGCGATCTCTTTGTTTACAGTTACCAACGACCAACGTTTAAAGACTGGGGGTTGGGGGATTGGGGGTTCGATTCCCGAGTGATGCAAGGTTTTTTCTTTCATTTTGGACTGCACACACATCGCGAGTGAAGGATACTCGCACAATGTACACACATCACTGTCTTTACAATTTTTAGGCAACCGAAGTTTGAAGATTGTCAAGTGGTTAACTCTTGAACTAAGACCTGATGGGTTAGTGGTCAGAGAACAACTCATTGACGCGGGGAGAAGGGGTTCGATTCCTTAATGAAGCTAGCTTTTTTCTTTCATATTGGACTGGATGTTTGTATGCCATTTTGCGTAACTTGTAGTTTATGATGAAGAAATGTTACTGGGGTTAATGTTAGGGTAAGACACAAAGTGTTTTTGCAACACAATATTTCTTACAATAACAAAGTTCCAAGTTTTGATGACTCCAGTAGGAAACTTAAGATACCTAGAGAAATGCCTGAGTGCTCACAAAACATCAACAAGTCAGCAGTGTGGTACAGGGTGATCATTTCTGATATACAGTACAAAAGCTGAAACTATTAGCCAG
Organism: Gadus macrocephalus; assembly: GCF_031168955.1. Classification (NCBI taxonomy): domain Eukaryota; kingdom Metazoa; phylum Chordata; class Actinopteri; order Gadiformes; family Gadidae; genus Gadus; species Gadus macrocephalus. The sequence continues at coordinate 13,232,862 of NC_082404.1, forward strand.
GAGTGGGAAAGATGCAGACGCAGACGTGGGAAGCAATAAGACACACCAACACACAGTTGCCTGTTGCAAAGTGGTTCAGAGTTTAATATAAATAGTTAGGGTTAGCTGGTATGGCTATAGTCTAATGTTAGCTTAGTTTGTGTTGTTTCGTCATGTCATTTGTAGAAATATAGCCTGGAATGTCACCCACCCTCCATCACGTACGACACTGACGCTCGTAATCCTGTAGTGCAAGGGAGTTCGTGCACAGATCCCTGAGACAAACGGCTACGCGCACACATGCACACCCATAGCGAGTGACGTAGGACGTAAAGTCCCGCCCAGGTCGAAGTGGCGTCGATTTAGAGAGTCCCTCTTGTGGCGCATTCGGGCCCGCGTCATCAAGGCGCGTCCTCAACTAGAGGGTTTGTTTTGATTCCACGGCAGACAGTAGCGAGTAGCGACCGTCGCGACTGACGATGGCAGACCAAAGTGGTCCACGGCGTACTGAAACTGCACCATTCAGTCCGATTAGGGGACTCATCTCGGACTCAGACTCACAGAGTTACCCTCCTCTGGAGCCTCAGGAAGACCTCCAGACTGTTGGCCACCAACTGCACCATTCAGTCCGATTAGGGGACTCATCTCGGACTCAGACTCACAGAGTTACCCTCCTCTGGAGCCTCAGGAAGACCTCCAGACTGTTGGCCACCAACTGCACCATTCAGTCCGATTAGGGGACTCATCTCGGACTCAGACTCACAGAGTTACCCTCCTCTGGAGCCTCAGGAAGACCTCCAGACTGTTGGCCACCAACTGCACCATTCAGTCCGATTAGGGGACTCATCTCGGACTCAGACTCACAGAGTTACCCTCCTCTGGAGCCTCAGGAAGACCTCCAGACTGTTGGCCACCAACTGCACCATTCAGTCCGACAAGGGGACCCGATTCGGCCTCAGAAGCCAAGTGGTCCCGCTCCCCGGGATGATTCTCAGGACCTCCAGACCGTTGGCAACCAACCGCACCACTCAGTCCGATTAGGGGACCCGTTTCGGACTCAGACGCGAAGTTGTCCCGCTACTCTGGAGCTCCAGGAAAACATCCAGACAGTTTGCAACCAACCGCCACACTCAGTCCGATTACGGGACCCATTTCAGACTCAGACGCGACGTTGTCCTGCTACTCTGGAGCTCCAGGAAGACATCCAGACACTTTGCAACCAACCGCCACACTCAGTCCGATTACGGGACCCTTTTCGGACTCAGACGCGACGTTGTCCCGCTACTCTGGAGCTCCTGGAAGACTTCCAGACTGTTTGCAACCAACCGCCACACTCAGTCCGATTACGGGACCCATTTCGGACTCAGACGCGACGTTGTCCCGCTACTCTGGAGCTCCAGGAAGACCTCCAGACCGTTGGCACCCAACCGCACCACTCAGTCCGATTACGGGACCCATTTCGGACTCAGACTCACAGAGTTACCCTCCTCTGGAGCCTCAGGAAGACCTCCAGACTGTTGGCCACCAACTGCACCATTCAGTCCGACAAGGGGACCCGATTCGGCCTCAGAAGCCAAGTTGTCCCGCTCCCCTGGATGATTCTCAGGACCTCCAGACAGTTGGCAACCAACCGCACCACTCAGTCCGATTAGGGGATCCGTTTCGGACTCAGACGCGAAGTTGTCCCGCTACTAAATGGGTCCCGTAATCGGACTGAGTGTGGCGGTTGGTTGCCAACGGTCTGGAGGTCTTCCTGGAGCTCCAGAGTAGCGGGACAACGTTGCGTCTGAGTCCGAAATGGGTCCCGTAATCGGACTGAGTGGTGCGGTTGGGTGCCAACGGTCTGGAGGTCTTCCTAAAGCTCCAGAGTAGCGGGACAACGTCGCGTCTGAGTCCGAAATGGGTCCCGTAATCGGACTGAGTGTGGCGGTTGGGTGCCAACTGTCTGGATGTCTTCCTGGAGTACCAGAGTAGCGGGACAACGTCGCGTCTGAGTCTGAAATGGGTCCCGTAATCGGACTGAGTGTGGCGGTTGGTTGCAAACGGTCTGGATGTCTTCCTGGAGCTCCAGAGTAGCGGGACAACTTCGCGTCTGAGTCCGAAACGGGTCCCCTAATCGGACTGAGTGGTGCGGTTGGTTGCCAACAGTCTGGAGGTCCGCTGAGGGTCATCCAGGGGAGCGGGACCACTTGGCTTCTGAGGCCGAATCGGGTCCCCTTGTCGGACTGAATGGTGCAGTTGGTGGCCAACAGTCTGGAGGTCTTCCTGAGGCTCCAGAGGAGGGTAACTCTGTGAGTCTGAGTCCGAGATGAGTCCCCTAATCGGACTGAATGGTGCAGTTTCAGTACGCCGTGGACCACTTTGGTCTGCCATCGTCAGTCGCTACGGTCGCTACTCGCTACTGTCTGCCGTGCGCCACAAGAAGCAGACGGAAAACCTTATATATCCATGCAGCAAACAGACAGGTCTGTCGGCCAATAAGGTCCTTCGGCCCGAAGAATTTTATTGGTTGAAGTTTTCACTAAATATTATGAGTAAAATAATTGTTTGTTTTTACTCCTGGTGGGTCTGTCTTGCATATTAGAGTGTTATTACCTTATTAATACCAATTTAACCTTATCCAAAAAAAGTGTAAAAATGCAACAAAGGTTAGAGTCCCTTTAACTAGATGCCTTACGGTGGCGTCTAGAACCAATAGGGTCCGACTGCGTCCTGCGTCCTCCTGCCAAGACACGCCCCGTGTACAAAGACACGCCCCTCGTGTGAAATACACGCCTATACAATGACTGACCAATCTCAGCGTGATGACGTAATACGTAGGATTGTGATTTCCTACTGAAATCGGGGAGTAATTTTCCAACGTAGCACAGAGACTGGGAGGGGGGTGTTTTATGTGTAAATGCGAAAATGTACAATTCTAAGGCTTGTATCCTTTAAGTAACTTTGTACCTCTGTACATTCGGTTTCTCTTCATTACTCTTTCGTCAGCCTGACATTTTCAGAGTAAATTCCAATCAATATTTTTGTGAATATTAAGAGCCAGAATTTAAATGACACCGCCCATGAGCAAAATATTACACTAACTTTTTAACTCCACTGTTACAGTAAATTGACTCCCTCCCGTAGCCTACAAACACCAGGCAATATCTGGACTTGCAGAAGTTAACTGAAATATTGAAACCCCATTTTGTGTACCTATGGTGTGGCAGGCTGTGTAGCTGTATGGCAAAGATAACTAAGTTTTGTAGGTTTTGACAAAAACGGAACAGCTTCGTAACAGAAGAGTTAACGATGTTGTTGCTCAACAAGACAACTGCTGGAGCTCCAACAAAGTTGCTTACAAATAAACTCCAACATCAGAGTAAGGAAGGACGGGGGAAACTTCAGTGGAAATCCCATTGTCATTGTGACACCGTACTCGACAGTACAAGGAAAAATATTTCGCTATTTTTTACCCGTCTCTGTGCTACGTTGGAAAATTACTCCCCGATTTCAGTAGGAAATCACAATCCTACGTATTACGTCATCACGCTGAGATTGGTCAGTCGTTGTATAGGCGTGTATTTCACACGAGGGGCGTGTCTTGGCAGGAGGACGCAGGACGCAGTCGGACCCTACTCTCTAGAACGTCACCATAGGCGGCCATCTTACCACAGTAAGCTGCTCACCCATAACATTGTGTTGGTAGTGGTACATGTACTTTTAAATAACCATAACTTGCTCAATTCTCAACCGATTTACAAACGGTTTGGTTTATTACAAACGTTATTAACGTGGTTATGATATTGTACCTATTTTAGAACATTATTCTATGTTCCATTATTCTATCAAAAGTATGCAGTGTCATAACTACATCTCTGACGTTTATAACAAACCAAACCGTTTGAAAATCGGCTGAAAATTGAACAAGTTATGGTTATTTAAAAAGTACATGTACCACTACCGACACAATGTTATGGGTGAGCAGCTTCCTGTGGTAAGATGGCCGCCACTGGTGACGTTCGACTCCATTGGCCAGCAGCGCGGACGAGGCATCTAGTTAATATAATCCTATATCTATGGTCTCCATTCTCTCAATCCACCATTCAAAACAAATTTCCGTCGCTCTGACTACGTCACCTTCTTCGTTGCTCTGATTGGTTGTACAGCTATCCTATTGCGTGCAGAGGGAACTTGAAAGACAACCGTTTATCCCGCCCACACTGCCACCGTACGAGACCAGACCCAATATCTTTCCGATATGGGTCTGGCTTGCCAGGCTATTATAGAATAATAATATATATAATTGTGTCTATATGCGTATAATGTTTTAGACATATAATGGTCTATATATATATATATATATATATATACACACACACATAAAATGTATAAATATAATGATATATACATATATATGAGGGGGGCTCATATATACAAATAATAAAGAATTATAATTATAGACTCAATTGAGTCAATATCATACAACCTGTATAATATATATATATATATATATATATATATATATATATATATATATATATATATATATATATATATATATATATATATATATATATATATATATATATTTATATTAGTGCTGTCAAGGGATTAAAATATTTAATGTCATAGTTAACTCACGATAAAAACATTTCTATGCTAAATATCCCATGATTTCTTTGTCCCATTAATTTTTCTCATTTTAATGCTCTTATCAACATGGAGAACTGCATCGGCTTGCCTTGTGCAAATGTTTTTTTATTGATAACAACATTGGCATATACTGATCAAAACAGGACGATGCAAAAAAAGCCTATACTACAATTAAACGACGAACATACAAACATACTGCCTTGAACATAGCAGTCGGGCTACTGCTTTGTTTAGAGCTAAAGAGAAAAAAATAAATAAAAAAAATACATAAATTAACGCCGTTAAAATTGGTTTGCGTTAACGCCGTTAATAACGCATTTAACTGACAGCACTAATATATATATATATGCATACATACACACTCTGCATGTGTGTGTGTGTGTGTGTGTGTGTGTGTGTGTGTGTGTGTGTGTGTGTGTGTGTGGGTGTGAGTCTGAGCAGTACACTGTGTTCCTGTGTATTCCCATGTGTGGTGTGTGTATATCTATGTAAGCGTATGTGCACATAGAATTTAGAGCCTATGGGTGGGTGTCCTTTTTCCACGATGAAGTCTCCTCCACTACGACAATTAACCTAAAAATGTGAATTAAGTGATCGTTCAGGGAATCTTTACCACTGGATTACATCATAGAGCCCAGTGAGTGTGCATGTGTGTGTGTCTGTCTCTGTGTGTGTGTGTGTGTGTGTGTGTGTGTGTGTGAGGGTTTGCAGGTGTGCACGCGTGTGTCCACTGAACCTGGAAGGATATTGTCAGTGGTGTTATTGGCCAATGAGGACTCTCGAGCCGGAGCCTCTACACTTTCCCGTCCGCAGATGTAGTGTGTGTGTGTGTGTGTGTGTGTGTGTGTGTGTGTGTGTGTGTGTGTGTGTGTGTGTGTGTGTGTGTGTGTGTGTGTGTGTGTGTGTGTGTGTGTGTGTGTGTGTGTGTGTGTGTGTGTGTGTGTGTGTGTGCGCGTGTTTGCAAGGTGATGCTTCACTAGTCTTCGTAATTACTGCCAAGGGTAGACACAAACAGACCCTGGATTTTCACTCTAGGCTTAACGAGCACACCAGGCTCAGAGCAGCTCCACACGCATACACACACACACACACACACACACACACACACACACACACACACACACACACACACACACACACACACATCTACACTATATGCACTTCCTATGTTCATTCACACACACAATATAGTATACTCTATACAATAGGAACATACACAATGTGTTCATTCATACATGCAGAGATACACACAAAAACAACACACCCACCCAAACGCACACACAACTCTCTGTCACATTCTCACTACCTCTCATTTGTAATTGTAGTTTTTGACGTTCGTTAACACTTTCCTTCACATCCTCACTTTGAAGAAAGTCTACAAATAATGCCTTTATTCTTTCATGAAGATGTGTTTTTACTGTTAATGCTTAGCAATTCACTTCTAAATCTCTTCTTGGAAACGGTATCAGCTCATGCCTGATACCTTATATCTAAATATTACATTAACATGTTTAAGTAATATGTCTGCATATCAGACACCAGATATTAATCAAAAGCAACATTTTACAGTGCGCAGATACAATGAAAAATGTAACCTTTAAATAATGTACATATATATATAAAATGTATATGATAATATATAGTATAATATAGTATTTGGAATAAGTTAAATTGGTTTTACATTCTCTCTCTCTCTCTCTCTCTCTCTCTCTCTCTCTCTCTCTCTCTCTCTCTCTCTCTCTCTCTCCCCCATTCCCCCTCTCTCTCTCTCTCTCTCTCTCTCTCTCTCTCTCTCTCTCTCTCTCTCTCTCCCCCATTCCCCTCTCTCTCTCTCTCTCTCTCTCTCTCTCTCTCTCTCTCTCTCTCTCTCTCTCTCTCTCCCCCATTCCCTCCCTCTCTCTCTCTCTCTCTCTCCCTATGTCTCTCTCTCAGCTGAGTTTCGGGGGAATGCCGTACAGTGGGAAACCGTCAGGAGGAGGGAGGAAGAACTTCAAAGGCTGCATGGAGAGCATCAACTACAATGGAGACAACATCACCGACCTGGCCCGCCGCAAGAAGATCGACACCTCCAGCTTTGTACGCACACGCACACACACACACACACATGGACACACACACACACACACACACACCCAAGAGCATATAACCTGAAGAAATGCAAACTCATACATTCACAAACACACACCCCACATATTCAGATATTCAGAAATGCAAACGCCCATCCAAGACTCCTTATACACACACACACATGTACACCACACACATACACATACACACACACAAGCGCAAACGCATACATTCAAACCCATGAATAAATGCTAAGTCATGCATGGACAAACACACATACTAACATACACATCTCTCAAACTCATATACTCACACATACATGCTAATCCAGTCTCCCTTACACACTAAACATATTTGCACAAATAAACACACACACACACACACACACACACACACACACACACACACACACACACACACACACACACACACACACACACACACACACACACACACACACACACACACAGACACACACAGACACCGCTCCTATAACGACCTCAGCGATTAAAACCTCAACACAAACAGAGACACGAGACTTCCAGGGCTGGCAAAATACTTATCTCGCATATCAGTTTTGGTATTTTATGCTTCTAAATGATCTCACAGTGGGGACAAATTGTATCCAAAGCAGCCCGGGAGATGAATAATTTATCAGGCTCCCTCAACTCTTACTAAGCTTCAGCCCGGCATCTCTCTACCTTCTCCTGTTTGATCCACTGTAACTTCCACCACCAACTAAGGTGGTGTAGTGTTCTCTCTCTCTCTCTCTCTCTCTCTCTCTCTCTCTCTTCTCTCTCTCTCTCTCTCTCTCTCTCTCTCTCCTCTCTCTCTCTCTCTCTCTCTCTCTCTCTCTCTCTCTAACAATCAGGGCATTTAGCAGACGCTTTTATCCAAAGCAACTTACATTGGTTAATACACACCGACGGCAGAGTCAATCCTGCAAGGCGACAGCCAGCTCGTCAGTTAGGGTTAACTGTCTTGCTCAGGGACGCATCAACACTAGGAGGAGCTGGGGATCGAACTAGCAACCTTTCGGTTACAAGAAAACTGCTCTACCTCTAACACCTCTCTCTCTCTCTCTCCTCACTTTCTCTCTATAAAGAGAGAGCGAGAGAGAGAGGGAGATTTCTGAGTAACATATGCAGGGCATCACTTAATCGTCAAAATACACCGCACTTTGCACCTCATTAATAATTTTGCCGATGCTAAAGTTGTTCACCCGACATCCTTTGATAGGCTACAAACCCCCGAAGGCTTTCTTTTTGTTTTTTAGTACGTTGTTCCCCTTGGCCTCTCTGACTTTCTCTCCATCAAGCAGAATATCTCAGTGTGGTACAGACCACCCAGCAGGGGATAGACTATGCATATCAACATGTCTTATTCCCTTTGTAAGGGGGCCCAATGTTGTCTCCTGCAATGCATGCTGGGAGGTTTAACTTGTGTCAATGGAGGTGAGGCTTGCTGTGCGATTGACCGTTTTATCTGAACCGAAATCCTAAAGTGTGTTCTCGCAGACCTGCGGCGCGTCACAGTTTCCTGATTCCACTTACAGTGCACTGATCAGCTAGCTTGGTGGTGGGCTGTATAACACACACACACACACACACACACACACGCACACAAAGACACACACACACACACACACACACACACACACACACACACACATAAACACACGTTTTACCTGGATCGCTTAAGGTCGATAATATAGAGATATACACATGCGTGAAGGTACACACATGTACCTTCACAGATCATACACGAATGCAGATGCACACACACACACATGCACACACACACACACACAAATCCATGTGCTGACATGAATAGTATATTCAAGAGCACAATGCACAGAATAATGATTCACTCTAGTGCCATCCATCATTGATTCGTGGACAGGCCTGGCTTCCGTCGCATCATTCAGACAAACAGGCAAGGATATCCCGGGGTTGGAGCGCCGGTGGTCCGCGTCATGTCTCATCTTTTTATACTGTGAGTGTTGGTAAACGTTTCGGACACCACACTTTGCATGCCGTCACTCACTCTCTCTCCCCCCCCCCCCCCCCCCCCCCCCTTCTCCTCTCAGCGGAACCTGACCTTCTCCTGCATGGAGGCGCACTCCTTCCCGTCTTCTTCAACGCCACCAGCTTCCTGCAGCTGCCCGGGCGGGCCAATCACAACGCGGCGTCGGTGGGCTTCCAGTTCCGCACCTGGAACCCCGACGGGCTGCTGCTGTTCAGTAACCTGGGCGACGGGACGCTGGAGGTGTCCCTCGAAGGCGGCCAGCTGGCGGTGCACATCAACGCCTCGCGGTCGGGGGGGCGGAGCCACTACGCCGACATGTCCTCAGGTAGCGGGGCGGGGGAGGATGTGTGTGTGTGTGTGTGTGTGTGTGTGTGTGTGTGTGTGTGTGTGTGTGTGTGTGTGCGTGTGTCTAGATGTGTGGGTGTGCGTGTGTCTGGGTGTGCGCGTGTTTGCTTTGTGTTGCATCATTCTTTCCCTGTTACATGCAAAGTGAAGGCTCCCTCGATGTGCTTAAGCGGTTTGAAAGCAATGCCAGCCGTTGAATCGCTGTCCGTGTGCATAAAGACAAGCCAGCCTTTTTCCTTCTCTCTCTCTCTCTCTCTGTTTTGATACACTTCTTTCCTGTTCTTCTTCAAAGCCGGCCGACTGTTGCCTCGATGTCACCGCGAAACCAGCCATGTTGGTCAATCGACCAACCTAGCACACCCCCTAGTTTTTCCTGCCAAGTAAAGGTGCATAAATAGGCTGTGGTACTGATAAATGAGCAGGCATCAATATATATCAATATGTACATTAAACAGTCCACGGGGGAGTGACAGTTCTTTCATTTTTATTGAGTGTGAATCACGCCTCACAATCATGTTTCAACACTTCTCCGATGTGCTTTTCCTTTACTTTGCCATGCCTCCACTCCTTCTACCCTTTGTTATACACTGTTTATTTAGTTTTAATTTCTTACGCTTTGGTTTGTCCACGCGCTCTCCCCCCTCCCTCCCTCCCTCCCTCCTTGACTCGCTCTCGCTCTCTCTCTCTTTCTCTCTTTCTCTCTCTCTCTCTCTCTCCCTCACATTGTCCCATGCTGCCCTCGTTGGGACACACTCATTTATTCCAGCCACTGTTGCTGTAATTGGCCATTATGCCCAAGGGTGGGGATTATTACAAAGTTCCCCTCTGGGCTAATTGAGCCCGCGCCCGCCACTCCATGGGTATTGCTACAACACAAAGACAAACGGCATGCACACATGCACAAAAGCATTGGCATGCGTAAAATAGCCCACACTGCGGCGCCGGCCTTTGATAGTATCTACAGGAAGGAGGAGAAGGTAGACGCACGCCTCACCATACATGTGAACACCGGTCGATACCAGCCCTTGTAAGGAGAGGCTGAGCTTTCCTTAATAGAAAATACACTGAAGGAGAGGGGGAGAGAAAGAAAGAGAGGAGGAGAAGATAGGGAGAGAGAGGGAGAGGGAGGTTGGAGAGAGGTTGGAGAGAGAGAGAGAGAGAGAGAGAGAGAGAGAGAGAGAGAGAGAGACAAATAAGCACTTTCTTGGGTAAATACTCTGTACTTAATCTTAAAGCCGGTGTTAAGGAATATCCATCCTATAATCTACAAGCAGCCATGAATATTTTTCGTTTGATTCATTAAGATGATTTATACTGGACCGAACAGACCTAGGTTCGAGCCAAGGGGTAGAACGCAGGCGAGCTAGGGGAGGGATGAAACAGAGACGAGATAATGACGAGACGGTCCATATCTGTGATAGCGCCTCTGACCTGAATATCTCTTTATGACCTCATTCTCTATTACCGTGGTAACCCTGAGGGCCACCCCAGGTCATTAAAGTTAATGGTCCTCTATGATTGGAAACATAGGGGCCACGGTGGAGCTGGTCCCACACTAGACACACACACACACACACACACACACACACACACACACACACACACACACACACACACACACACACACACACACACACACACACACACACACACACCAGGGAACATATCTGTGCTCATCCGAAAATGCACACATGCTACCGTACACACACACGTGCATAGAAATGCCACATCATACAAACAACTGTATATGAATAGATGTATTATAAAAAAATGTATGCAATCATCTCCAATCAAGAAAATAATTGCATTCCTTACAGACGAATCTGAATGATGTCTTATATTTAATATAGATCGATGTTTTGGATCAATATTTTAATATGCATTCAACCAAAGTGTGTTTGTGTGTCTATTCGTCTGCATGTGTGTGTCTTTGTCAATCCATTTCAAAGCGTGAGAGAACCCTCGGTGTCAGCTCGAATTTGAACACTATGAGGTTTGAAAACAACTCTTATGTTTAAAAGATAACAGTTTTAGGAAGGAGGCGGCCGGTTTTCCCAAGGGCCGCGACCCCAGACAGCTTTGTTCTTCTTTTCTTAGTACCGTTGTTGCGTCTGAGCTTTATAACGAGCAACGTTTTCCGAAGTGCGCATCAAACAGAGGCGTGTCTGAGAGGCTTGACCCTCTCTCTCGAAAGCGGCAATCAAAATAAAAGGATCCCTCGACGAAGCTCCAAACGTCCACAGACACCTGGCCGTCGGTGCCCCTTCGGCCGTGACACCTCTTCTGAGGCACTTTGACGTCCAGACAAATGGACACCGACAGACTCCGGCTGTTCGGAGCAGCACGTTCACAGAGTGATTGCCAGTGACCAGTGGCAAAAGCATAGGATTTAACTACTAGTTTTCTCTAAAACACGTTTTTATTTTAGTAACATTGAATAAATGCGTGGATAACAATGTTGTCGATCATAAACAGTATGACATGTAATCATGAAAAAATTTGGAAAAAACCTGCCCCTTTGATATAACACTTAGCAGAGTTTCCTCGGGGAGGTATGATCTAATTCATCCATCACTTTCCTTTTAGCAACGCTCTACCCCCTCTCCCAGCCCCCCACCATCTTGTCTCGCTTAAGGGCAGGACTAGCTTTTCCTTGATGTCTTTACAAAGCCACCAAAGCATTTCCTAAGCAATTTAATCATAACATGACAT
>NC_082404.1:13249627-13272127 GCF_031168955.1 Gadus macrocephalus
TCAGCATGACTCATTCTGTGAAAGACCTCTCCCCTTCAGAAGTAATACACAAGAGTTGTGCCCCTTCACAGTTAAATTTGCTGCATGAAAAAACGTAGGTGTATTTATAGTAACAACAGTATCAATATTGCCATGGAGAGCCACTAGAATTCTGTCCAACAGCTGTAGAGTTCTTCAACTTAACTCAGCCTAACTGATTTTTTTTTCAAAAGTCGATTTTATTATTATTCTATATATTATCTATAAATGTCCATGCATGGTATATAGCAGCACTATAATGATATCTACACAGTATCCCTTCATTAAAACAATTGACAAAATGTCAAAAGATATGGTTAAGGTTGAGGTTAACTCTGAATAAATGTGTGCATGGTTTCCTCAAGTAAATCATACGCGAGTAAATGGAAACACACCTCAAATAAGCACTGCTGTTTTGTAGACCACACAATAGAATATCTGAACAAAGTAACCAAGCATGATGGAAAAAAAGGCTCTTAACATTATAGAGTACACGTATGGATTTATTTGGTAGTTTATTAGAAGTAATCAAAAAAGTGATAGTTGACTCTGCATTTCAGTACGAACAAAAGACACAGAACTGTCATAAAACTATGACCACGGAAATCATAAAGTAGCAATGTCGCTGCACGATTTCATGAGTTTCTGCACAACGTATGTGCGCGGTAGTTAACTTTTACAACTTCATTCTATTTATTTTTTCCTTCACGCCCCGCATTTCAGCAGACATAACCTGCGTGGGAGCTACAAAACCAGGGGAAAATATCACACCAGTTTATCACAGTACGGAAATTATAGATTTATACGGAACAGTATTCATCTCCCAGAGGAGTATGTTTGTCCACAATGTTGCATCTCTCCACCCTCATTACCAATAGGAAGAGCGTGTAAAAATATACTTTTAATAGATCCGAAACTAACGGCACGATTGATAAGTATCAAATCAGCACTGCTTTAATTGTCCCTTTTCAATTATTCTTCGTTCGTTACAGGACAGTGATTCAACAATTTTTTTCCCATTAGGCCTTAATATTGAATATATGAAGTAAACCATAAATCTCCCCCTTTGCTTTAGATATCAAATACTTTTACCAAGTGCAAAGCAAAAGTCACTTTCCCCTCATAGAGACGGACCCTCAAATAGGCCACACCACCACAGGCTAACAAACAGGTCGCTCCCCATTGCCCTAGTATTTGCGGGCACTGAATTATTAACTTTTTAAAACCACCAAAAAGCTGAGGTTGTATGAATAGCAAAGCTAAGAGCCCGGGTCTTCAGTTTTATGACCTTCCAAGCAATAAAAAAGCCAATAATGAAAATAAAGTAGAATAAGTCCAGTTCACATTAGCCGAAAGGAAAGTAAGTCTAGGATCCTTAATCTACGTACATCTAAGTATTTAAAACAAATATGCAAGAGGCTATATCAGAAGCGTCCATGTGTATTTGTTTCATTTTCTTAATTTCCCACAATGGAATAATTCAAGCTAACCCCTGATGGCTGAATAGTTTACAAGCGCTAACTGCGGGGAACTTGGTTTATATTCGATATTCAGACTTTAAATGCTATACTACAATAAACATGGAAGATCGTTACATATTTGGAAACATATGGATGTGCAGAAAAAGATGAAGCCCATGATTGTGGCAATCGGTAGCCTTAAAAGTATACTTTTTAAGTTGAGCTTTTCTGTATATGTATGTGTCTAGCTCACTTTTGAAGGAGCAGATTGTTGAACTAATCCTTCAAAGTCAAAAAATCTGAAACACCGGTTCCAGACACTGTGTACAAAAGTGATGAGGTGACGGGCACCAGACTTGTCTCATGTGTACCGACTCCTATCTTCTAAATCCTCTCCTCTCGTTGCCAATACTCTCTCATTACTCAGTATTACCCTCCATCTCAGTTTGTGTTTGCTCCAGCTTGCTCTTTATAAGCTACAGCTGTCGGTCGACCTTCCGCCTCCGTCACTTCCCTCTGTTACGTCTGATGTTCTTTCTCTTTGGCTGTCTCTCTAGAAACCAGCCACGATACTTCCAAACATTGCAATGGATGGGCAAAAAATTATGGATAGTACACACTCAAATGTGTCGGCCTGTTTTTCAGAGGATATCTGATGGATATTTAATACAGCACATACTTGACTTGTACGTGGTCCGTCTACAACTTCTCAAAATCTGTCTGGCGCGAGCTGCAAGGTATAGCACTGATCTGGAAACGTCATACGTTCAACGCTATGGAATCTATCCTTTGCTTGGCGTCTCTTCAACTTAACAATGCCCTCTTTCTCCGACCCTGGATACCCATTCGGCCTTGTCATACCTCACCACCATCTAATGCTCCAGCCCCATGTCTCTGAGGTGGAGGAACTCAGACATCAGGGCTATCATGGGCTAGTCTGACGTATTGGATCACGTTCTCTTTAAGGTGGAACTGGGTGCAGACTAGCTTCTCTGCAGTCTTTCACTTTCTACCCGAGACCGCAGACCACATAGCAAATAAGAAAACAGCAGCAGGGGACCCTCCATTTTCCCAACTTTGCGGAATCAGTAGGAATCTTCTGGGATATTAAATATAAATAAGGCACTTGGATATATTGAGCCGAGCACATTCAACACTGGGCTTGCTTGTGTTCTTGCTGTGAGAAACAACAGCGGCTTAAATAGATGTCCTTGTATTGAGATGGGATGAGCAACATCTGTATTTGAGTTCATTCCAAATGTTGTATTTATTTAAAAGGTTTTGTAGGCATTGTATATATTAAGCAATACTATTGAGAAAGACGAATCAACGTCTTGCTTTGATTTATAAAGATGAAATTTTGTTTGGTGTATGTATAATTCATAAGTCAGTCGGATGGTATATGGTATATTTAAAGAGAGAAATAACTTATTCGCCTTAAATGGCATATTTCAAGACAGCCCCTGTCCCTTCCCACTACTTAGAATTCACAATGCAGGCTGATATAGCGAGGCCTGAAATCCAATTTATTTTCATTCATTCAACTTGTCATTCAAAACTAAAATAGGTCAAAGAGTAACTGGTCAGTTAGGTATTGGGTTTTATCAGGCCTAATTTGTGACTACTTATGTCAACAAAATGAGGGGAAAGAGAGTGATAACCAACATTGAATCGAGATAAATCTAAATTAAACGTCCCTACCTTTCTCCCATTATAGGGCCTCTGTTATCTATGACAGACAGGCAGAATATTGTTGTTTGGGTCCATGTGTATGCAGATGAGGTGGGCAGGTGTTTGTTTGTGTGTGTATTAGAATTGTGTGTGTGTGTGTGTGTGTGAGAGAGTCTTTGTCGGTGTATGTGATTGTAAGCGCGCCTGTGTACATGCTCCTGCAAATAATCATTCAAAGCTATTGCAGCTGATGTAAACCAGATGAGAGGTCAAAAGGCTCCAGCTTGTCTATTGTCTTTTACATCCAGAAGGTAAATCAGAGGGACGGATTGAAAGATGCGCTTGGTTGTGATTTAATCAAACTTATATACGGCCAATATACAAAAATGGGACTGCTGGATGCGGACATATCTCAAATGCAATTACGATTTGTTTGTTATCACTTTACAGAAACAAGCTTTTCACCATAAATCAAAATCTAGGGGTCTAACACAGAGTTTCTATACATATTTACGTGTGTATGTTTGTGGGGGGGGAGGGGGGTATTGTGTGCATCTCTTTAAAGGAAATCCAGAAAATGTTCACCTTTTTTTCCCATCATTGCTAGCATTGCAATGATCACCTGCAGAGTATGTGCGTGCGTGTACGTGTGTGTGTGTATGTGTCTGTCTTGTCACGAATCCTCTGGCTGTCCAGGTGATCATTTCAGGCGACTCCCCGGTTGCAGAGAGACCTTTGGCTCTTCTCAAAGCAGACCCTCATAGCAGAGTGGCTGTCTCTGCTACGAACACGAACACAAACAAGAACATCGACCGTAACCACTGTCATTATTGAAGCGGGAGTGGCCCCAATATCAAAACGAATATCTGCGTTGACGGCTCGGTCAAGTCGTTGGCTCGCTGATGTCTGAAGATTGTAACGGCATGTGTCGTAGCGCCAAAAAACGCGGCACCGCAGCGTGCGCGCTTGAAGCTACATCAAGGTGAACACACAACCCTGATGTGTTCCCGCCAGCTAGTACACTAACTAACAACAACAACACAGACTCAGTTGGAAAAAAGAACAAAGAAAGAACTGCAGCATTCCCAGATGTGAAGAAGGGGGGGATGACGATTTTTTCAGTATAGATGAAAGTACATCTCGGTTTCCACTTGATTGTATCCCCTTGAAAGCTGCCGGCTAAATCCAGCTTTGCGTCTTATCTCGGAATGAAAATACATTCCCCAAATGCAGAGAGGTAGTTCATGACATCTAATTACAGCCCATGATCCAAATTAAATAACAAACACATTTCCATTGGCAACCCACTGACAAAGATTATATTGCTGTGCACTTGCTGACAATAAAAAATATATATGAACTTTATATTTACTATCGTGAGTCCACTATGCACAGGTGCAAGACTGCAGTGTTTCAAACGCAACCTTTCCTTGAACTCTGAACTTGCCTCATGAGTGTTTATGAGACTGTCAGGCAGCCTGGTGTGTAGTAGCCACGGTGGAATGAGAACTGAGCTGTCAGAGGAAGAAAGAGAGGATTAAATACAAAGAAAGAAGGGAGCAAAGGGATGGAGGAAACAAATAGATAAAGGATGGAGCAATGGAATAGAAGGAGAGAAAGAAATGAAGGAAGGAAGGGATAATGGAAAGGAATGAATACATGACGGAGGGAAGGAAGACACACAGAAGGAGAGCAACAAAGACGGATAAGAGAGAAAAAAAAAGAGGCAAAAATGCTCAAAATAGAAATAAAGCAAAAGGTTGTAATGACTGGAGGGAGAGACGGAATAAAGAAATGAAAGATGGATGGAAGGAAGAGAGAGCGAGGGGGCGGAAGAGAAAGAACAAAGGTATTGATGGATAGTAAATATCGGAGAGAGAGGGAGAGAGAATAGGGGTGGTGGCGGTGAGGGGGTATAAGAAGAGGAACAGAGATGGGTGTCACTAAAGGGTGATGCATGGAGGGCCAGTCTGATGAAAGCAAGCCGGCTTTTCTCTAGGCTCTAGTTGTAATGCCCTCGCCCTGAACATCACTCATATCTAATAGAGTACAGCGACAAGGAGAGAGCGGGGGGAGAAGACCCACTCAGAGAGGGGGAAAGACTCAGGTCTGCAACATCGGGGCGCATACAAACGCTGTAATATCCGAATCCACTCTGACTGTGCACACAAGAAGGACAGCATCCACAAGTAGCAGCGGCCGTCATGGTAGGCCGGACGGAAATTCAGAGGAGATCGGATGCACGTACACAAGCTGTCACACACACACAAACGCACGCACACAAACAAAGACAGCAACAAACTCACTCATACACATACACACACCCTATTAAACTTTCTTTCTCACACACACAGCAAACTCAGACACCCCCTGATCAACTTTTTCTCCCACACACAAACATACATACATACACCTATGAATAGAAACACATACGCACACTCACCCACGCACACACACACAAACACATACACACACACACACCCACCAATAAGCACACACATCTCGCACAGTGCTGCGACACTGTGGCACACCCATGACCCTTCCTCGGGTAATGCAGTTGAGCTCCTCCGGGACCATGAGACTCTTGTCATCAGCAGGAATGGAGGAGAATGAAACAAACAAAGAGAACAGGAGCATAAGGAAGGCAGCCTTGTGAGAACCTGCACTCACCTGGGGGGGCGGGAAAGAGATGAGTGGGGAGGCTAAGATTATACCTGCTTTTCTTTTTCTGCGCTCTCCCTCTCTCTCGACGTCAAACCACATGGGCGGTTCACAGAGAGGTAGCATTGGAGAGAGAGAGATCGAGATAGAGAGAAAGATACAGAGAAAAGGAGAGATGAAAAGGGGGCACTGATGCCATCGTTGAGTATGGAAATGATGTGCTCATTAACGACAGAGGGAAGGAGGGAGGGGGGCAGGAGGGAGAGCGGGAGAGAGGGGGGCATGGACAGACGGACAGATATCTTGTTCACTGACACCTCTCACCCGCTATCAGAGTTTTTCTGGCTACATTTCACGTAACCAATTGGCGAACAACTAGTTGTCTCTAAAATGATTATCTTTCTGTGTTCCAGTGGATGTATATTTCCACACTTTGATGCAATTGTATTTCATTATTTAGAATGATCATTTGCTTTGGCGCCTAAGTGATCAATTGTCCGGGCAAATTCTAAGTCAAGTGGACACTACGGCCAGTTGACCAAGAGATTAGTTTTACATCCTGCACGGCTAATAGAAATGTCTCGTTCTCATGGGCCAAAGTAATTTTCCCTTCCCAGCAGACTCCAACAAAGATCACTTACCCAGAAAGCAGAGTCAATCTTGCATTTCCTCGCAATTACCTAAACAACTGCTCCACTAGCTAGACGACATCTTCACAGGGAGACGTCAGGGTCTTTAGATGTCTTCAAGGTCCTACCGGAGAAAAACAAGGGAAAAGCAGCATCCTACGTCTCAATCTTAGAGTACTTAGAGTGAATCTATTAAATATGTTTTCAGATTCCCGAAATCGGACGATGTCCTGTGATGTGTTTTGGGTCGGCTTGGCAATACCCCACTTATCATTATTATTTTTGCAGACGCCAATTGCCATTTTTTTCCACCCTTTCAACAACAATGCCGTGCAACCGAAGTTGATTGAAGTTGAAGTGTCGCTTGAGTCTGACCGTTGTCTGGCTGTGTGCTTCCTGAATGCTCATGCGCATCTAATCACGCTCATCCCCCCCCCCCTCTCCTCTCTCCTCTGTGCCAGGCTCCGACCTCAGTGACGGCCAGTGGCACGCCGTGCGCCTGGTGGCCAAGGAGAACTTTGCCATGCTGACCATCGATGGCGACGAGGCCTCTGCCGTCCGGACCAGCTCGCCTCTCTCCATCACCACGGGAGGCACCTATCACCTGGGAGGTAAGGCCGACCCGAAGGGGACTCGCTGAAATCCGAGAGAGCATATAAACGTAGCAATTTCATACTCTTTCCTGTGAGCTATGTGATTGTTCCAACCGAAGTAACCCAGTTTGTTTCTAAAGGATATGTGACTTTGGAAGGTAATTCGCTATCAGATCATTGATTGATTTTGAGTGTGTGTGTGTGTGTGTGTGTGTGTGTGTGTGTGTGTGTGTGTGTGTGTGTGTGTGTGTGTGTGTGTGTGTCATTGTGTTGGTGTGAACGTGCTCCTCTGTGCAAATGTACCGTAGCCTTGCAGGTGTGTGTGTGTGTGTAGATCATTTATCTCACCGGTGATCTATAATCCCACTGGTCAGAGTTAGGGAAGTTACTCACTTAGCTGGGCTCTACACACACACACACACACACACACACACACACACACACACACACACACACACACACACACACACACACACACACACACACACACACACACACACACACACACACACACACACACACGGTGGGTGATTACATGATCTGTCTGAATTAAGGAGATGCCAAGTTAATGATGCCAGACACTGCTGTCCGTCTGTTGGAAGATGGCCCGTATCTAAGTGTGTGTGTGTGTGCGTGTGGTTCTGTGTGTAAGAGAGAGTGTGCATGTAGGGGTCCCTTTGTCTGTGTCTACGGTCTCCGTTGCGGCGGGGGCGGCTGTAAAGAGCTACAGTAACGGAGAGAGATGCCGTACATTCTGAGACCTCCATTAGTCTCCCTCATTCAGGCCCCCTTCCCGTCTTACTTATCACTCTACCTCAGCTGAAAGCTCTCCACCTGGTCATCCTCAGGAAACAGTGCGATGAAATACACCAAATGTTTCATCATCCCTTTCATGCTGAGACTGAATGTAACATGTTCAATTCATGAACATTTGAAAGTGTTGTGGCGGTCAATGTAGGGTGTGTTTCTCTGCAGTGTTCAGGTCATCTTGTAAAAGTGCAGCAATGACTAAACAGCATTAAACAATACTGTGGAACGATGCGGTCGAACAGAAGATATTAAGAAGATAAATATGTTTTTCAAGGTGACAACAGCATAAACAACAACAGAATGACAGGAAGATGTATGGCAATATTCTAGATAACATGAAACAGTTGGAAAGAGGAGGCAAACACATGAAAATACACATATTGTCGCCAGGAACACCACGACATATGCTAGGGTGTTAAGTGTGCCCTAACGAGAAATGTTAGTTTTAGCACGGTTGCATCATCTGCCGTCAACCTCCTTGACCCCCCCCCCCCCACCCCCCCCCCCCCCCCCCCCCCCCCTCCCAACCCCCATATTCATCATCTTGTGTTTTTAAAAGTAGACCAGGACAAGGTAGGATAGGAAGGGGAAAGTGGAGGAGAAATTTGAAATGCCTGGAAACAACAAGTATATAGCCTTGCATTGCCAGACCGTATTCGATTTTGTCCATTACACCCTCCCCACGCGCGTTGCATAAAATATGTGCCTCGGCCTCTGCTCCAGACCTTCTTGCACAAGTTGGCCCCTCGCTAAACTTTCACTCATGATTCACTGTTCAGAAAGCACAGCAGGACCTCTCCGGCCGTGTTTGTCATCCGAACAAACTCTGTGTGCTCGTCAATCAAACCAACACATTGCCATCATAGCCTTCCTTTGAAGTAGTAGTACCATTAACTATTGTTTTGATTACCAGTTTGATCATCATACTGATTCAGTGTCCCTCGTGAATCGCTGTGAAGACTTATTTCAAGTACACATTTCCATGTACTTTGTCCGTGTACATATCTGGTCCTGTGTCAGTCCGGTGTCATTTGTTACGTCAAAATGTTTCCAAATGACCCCCTGCAGACCCTAATACTGCAGGCACACAGAGGGATACAACTCACAGATGCCGTATACACCATACACCCATCGCCTTTATAGGAAGTGCCTCAGCATACACGTTTCCAAAGCAAATTTCCATACCGTTGCTGCGCCGTCAACAGAATAACGCAGTGAGTGGACAAAAGACAGTTTAGCCCCTGGCTTGCCCTCAATTACTCTTTCTGATCAGGCTGCTTCTTGATGAGTCAGGGCCAGCCGCATTAAGCTCCTCTCGCTCTCGCTCTCGCTCTGTCTCTGTCTCTCTGTCTCTCTGTCTCTCTCTCTCTCTCTCTCTCTCTCTCTCTCTCTCTCTCTCTCTCTCTCTCTCTCCCCCTTTCTTCCTCTGTCTCTCTTTCTCCCTCTTTCTGTCACTGCGTTTCATCAGCTATAGTGTGAAACTGCTCAGAAGTTACCTGACTTCTGAGATTCTTTAGTGCGTTGGTACTGACAGTGACTAATTTGCGTTGTTTTCCTCTCTTAGACATTTTTGCGTTCACCTAATCCCCCGGCGGTTGGTTTTTGGAAAACAGTAAGTCCTTGAAGTCATGGAGTAAGCCTAGTACATTTGTTAAGGCCTTCTGCAAATGATTGCGTAATCATGAATGGTTGGATTTTTATGGTGTATTTTTGCTGTAAGCCGATAACTTAAAGGTCCCCGACACCAAACTGCACAAACAAGCACACAGGTTTTCTGCTACATTCATACATTCTGAGATGCAGTACCATAAGAAAGCTTTAGACACGTGATGATTGTGTTCTCAGCTGTCACCTAAACACAAAAAGGTTCTGTAAGCCTTTGCTATGAGCCAAAAGGTTATTAAAGCCATGTGCGATGCTGCTGATTAAAAGCTAACAAACCAGTAAACATTTCACAGTGAAATATGTCGAGGCGTTTGGTTACATACCTGTTAGTCCGTTTGTCACATTCAGTGTTAACAATGCAGTCAGCGTAAGCATCACAGGTAAATTAGCATTTTAACTAGCCATTTTCCGATGAGAGAACATTTAGGTATTATTTAATCTAGATGGTTGATATTGCGCACTGATGCTTATGCAGATGTCTTGAATAGTATTTTTGTAAATAAAGCATGAAATGTAACCAAGGGCAAGGACCGTGGTAACATTTCCTGTTCATCACTAGGCCTATATATCTGAGTTATCTTTCTGAAAGAGAAAATACCCAAAGTAAATATCTCCGCAAACGCAAGGTTGTTGTGCAAGTGAATTAATCAATCTTGATACTACTTGTTTGGAGTGAAGAAAAATAGAAAAGAGCGTAAGTGGAAGATTTTTTATTTTATTTTTTTACTCATGTTTTAGAGTGAATACCACCTATTACATTATCATTTGGTAGCCATATATAACTAAATGGCTAAAGCACAACATCTTATTAGTACCTGGGTCTGTATTTTATGTAAATAAAATGAAGTATATCAGATACACACAAACCGGTGGATATCTTGGGAACCCATTGTACAATTTTGACATTTGAAACCTCTATTGACAGGTCTCAATGAAAATAATTAAATGACACCAAGACAAACTATCACATTTGCACTCTAACAGTCCGGCCATCAGACAGCCATTAAGGACAGGTATTCTGACCACATGTGCATGTGCACAGTTATCAAATACATAACTCTTGTGGTTGAATGCTTCTTATTTTGTTTGGGGTTGGAATTATCTGTTGGTTAGCTAACAATGGTTGTGATGGACTAAAAGTTGAGTGTCTAATATTTCGAGTGGTGTGTGAAATGACTACATCCTCACCCATGTGTTTAAATCCCTTGCAATGTCTTTGAAACTGGGGAGGGGGAGGGGCTAATCCCGGTTAAAGCAATCATGATGTAATCCATTTGGATGGTACGCCGGTACGCAGTGTTCTGCCTGAACACGTTCATTGAACATGAACTCGTTCATATTTTGGGCGACGGTGAACTGAACGTACTGTATTACTGCCTGATGAACGTTACTGTGAACTCGTTCATTCTGGTGTCTGTGAACGGCACGCTCACTCGGTTTAACTTCGTTCAATAGGGGGGTTATCTGTTTATCAACACGGCGGATGCGCACGCAGAACGCTGTTGTTTGACCGGTTGAATTATAAATATGTACAATCCATAATGTTAGCTCTCTGGCTCATAGCTCAGTGGACTAGAATACCTCCTAGAATCATTGCTTGTTGGCCGTAACGGAAAGGGGGGCTGTTTACGTTTGGTTGTAGTCTTTTCGGTCGGTTCTCCGTCCCAACAGTAGGGCTAGAACCGAGCGAAAAGACTACAACCAAACGTGAACACCCCCCCCCCTTTCCGTTTCCGGCCAACGAGCAATGAGTCTTCCAACAGAAATCAATGGGATTTACAAAATTCAACCACTCTAGTTCATCCTAGACAAACCACAAATGGGGCTCAATGTTCAAAAGACCGAAAAAAAAATAATAGCTCACAGCAACATATTGAAAAAAAGTACTATGAACTAGTTCCCTTTTTGGAACTGTGAACTTATTTCAAAATGTTGATTTATGAACGTCTACTGAACTAGTTCATTCACCTGCAAATTGTGAATTGCAAATCTCCCAGCTTTCTTGCGGCATTTCACTGAGGCACGCCCCCTTTTGGTCGTAGTATCTCGTCGCTTTGAAAGTAGAGAGAGTTCAGTGAGGCCGAATGTACTACTCGTCAACAAAAATGGCTGCGCCCATGAAAATATTTATTTTCTTTGTATTTATATCACATTGGTCATCTTAATGTAGATTTTAAATGCTTTTACACACTTGATTACATTACTACTTTATGCCGGTCAACAATTTATGCATTGTACGGTCTTGCTGTGCATTCAATAATACAATGTAAAGTTGTGTTGTTTGTTTTCGAGCTGGTTTGCTGAAAAGGCTAATGTAGCTAACAATAACAATGACTAGCCAATGAGAAATAGGAAATATACTACGACCAAAAGGGGACATGCCTCCGCAAATTCTGCAAGAAAGCTGGGAGATTTGCGAATTACAATTTGCACGTACCAGGGTACCATCCAAATGGATTACAGCATCAGCATCATGTTACAGCCGCACTGTTTGGACTGAGAAAATGTGTTCATTTTTTATTATACAAACAATACTATACATAAGATTGTGTATCCATTAAGTGTAAGCCAGGAATCCTTTGCTGCCTCAAACTACAAAAAATAAGGAAACGTTTAAAGAGTTTGGATTATCCGGCGCGAGTCCTCTATACATGGAAGATGTCCCAACGAATATACAGTATATAGTGTGCCGAAATGGAGCATGAAATGAAACACGCAAAAATAAATCACATGCTGATAGCTGGCAGACATTTGGTTATTACAGAGTGGTGGAAAATCCCCTATTTTGATATAGCCTGCGTTCAACTCGGTTGGAGAGAGAACATTTTTAAAATAAAAGAAACACAGGGAGAAATGGTTGCGGAAATCCCTTCTGATTGCTATCATTCTGAGCTTTCATGGCAGATGTTGCTGATGAGTCCGACCAAGAGCATATTGCACACCGTCCCACTGTGGAACACTGTTTATCGTTCATGGCCAAATGCCAATGTTAATACATTAACACTAATTAGATATATATTGATGCTGGACACCTGCTTGCGCTGGGATTAGGCCTATGCGTGCATGGTGAGATATACAGCTGTTGTTTGACATTATGAGAGAAAGTTGCAAATGAAGACGTGTGCGTGTGTCTGTTCTTCCTCCCCCGTTTCCACCTCCTCCTCGTTTCCTTTTCCTCCTTTCAGTCATTTTAATTCTCACCCTGATGTCCTATTCTCGCCCTATTTTACTGGTAGTTTGTTTCCTTTGCGATTTTTTTCCCCCTTTTGTGCCTTTGCTCTCAACCCTGTTCTTATTCATTAAAAACAAGGTGAGGAAACAAGATATTTCCTTTCTTCTCCTCTTGCAGCTCCTCTAGTCCTCTCCCCCCCCCCCCCCCCCCCCCCCATATCCATCTTTTTCCCATCCGTCCGTCCCCGGGAGTGTCGTTCTTTAAGGACGCAGTCTACCAGAACCCAGAGCCTATTTTACGGTGGAGTGAGTTTCTCACTCTCCATGCACTGAGAGAAATTAGCAGGTGACTGACACCCGACAGCTCCAGATTGAATTTTGTCACGAGAGAAGATGGACGTGGACACCAGTATGCACGCACATACACACACACACACACACACACAGACGTTTGACATCTCGCGTTAAAACTGGCATGTTGACAATTCGTCAAGGAGAAAAAAAGTTTCAAGAAGAGACAAATCTTTTATCGTGCTTCTTCATTTTCAATTTGGCATTTTCAACAACAGGCACATGAGTGTGTGTAGGAAAGTTGGCAAAGATACCAGCAGATTGTCAATGACAATCAATCAATCTTCATTACCCACAGGGATCCACCTTTTGAATGATTCCTTCGTTCCCATAGGATACATTTGATAGCACGTATGCTGCACAGCACCCAGGCATAGTACGCCTGGCTGACGCATAAACTGTAGCCTGTCAAAGTCGATCTAACACTTTGATTTAGAGTGCCTCGCACTCGGATCGATGGTAGGACAAAAGCTCAGGGAAAGGTAAGCCAGGAAATAGCCTGTAGTCAACATCAGGATGGCTGCATGTGCACGTGTGCGTGCACACTTACACGTACGTGTTTGTGTGTCTGTGTGTGTGACAGTGTTTGTGCTAGAGAATTGATGCGTCCAATGTATCAGCAGTTTGACATTTGTTTCAAGTATTTTTCTGTCGCTTTGTGGTTTTTTAACTAGAGGTATTATCAGTTTCAACGTTTAGGGTAATGTCTGTCCTCGTAGAATAAAGCACATTTTTTAATATTTTCAGTTGTTAACTGCGCTACTGAAAATAAATCAAAGCGCTGACTAGCCCCGGGATATGGCAATTAGTGACCTGGAACTGGATAGCCGTCAATGCCGCTGTGCTGGTGCTGGCAAAGTGCCCGTTTACCTGCGCGTGTCCAGGCTCTGTAGCACCGAGCGCAAGGCTAGCATGTGGCTACTAGGAGGAGTCGCATCCAACATGACTGCAGGGAAATCGTAGCCACACCCATTCCTATTCCCCAACATATTGTTGGAATGGGAAAACAAAAGCACAAAACAAACCGTAGACATTTCCTTTAGCTGTAAAAGGAATTGGCAGGGTCTTGCTCCATTCCTGTAAAAACTGAAGGAAGGTCATCGCCTCATTCCGTGACTCTGATTGGTGCTAATGGTTGAGTGACAGCTGCAGAGGAAGGTTTACAGAGAGAGAGTGCAGCCTTACAGCTGGCCTCGCCCGTGTTAGTTCCTGAGGGAAACATGTGGTTTGACACTTTTCTCGTAACAAGCAGCATGGTCTTTTCATTATACAAACTGTATTTTTTATTTATTTATTATGTACTCTGCACCTCTCTTCCCCCATTGTATTTACGCAAATGCCTGGGAAAAAAAATCCCTTTTTCGCTCAGAAATAATACAAAATATGACATTTAAGAAACTGAGGGTTTGTGTCCAGCTGTCTTGAGATGGCTCTGGGTCTACTTGTAGTACTTGCTGCTGTGGCTGAAAACGCGGGTGTATGCAAAACTGTCTGGTAAAAATGCCTTTGGTCTTGTGATCTACTGCCAGAATTGTTTAGCTGGCTTCAGTTTCAAACGGCCATTCTTAAATAAAAAAAGATTGATACAATTTCACTGAAACAATTTTTCTTGTAAAATAACTTTCATCCTTTTCACAGCTGAAGTTGCCTTCAAATCCAAAGTTTGGCAAGGAAAGTTTGACCAGTCCACGAGAATGAATGCATCAAGCAGTTTTGAAATATTAAGTTGGGATTTATCAGTTTAACGTTCTACACGGAATGGCTTCAGCATCCGAATGATAAGAGAGAAAGATACACCGTCGTCCTCTGGCAGTGTATCAGCATCCGCATCCATCCATCCGTCATCACTTCAACACCTTCTTTTTTTTCTTCCAGTTATGCCAAACTGTCAGAGAGGTCTGCAATTCCCTTGCATTAATTTGCAGCACACAGGACACAAAGACCTGCCAACCAGCTGCATGCTGCCCTATTTTCCCCAACTCTCTCTCGGTCTCTGTCTCTCTCTCTGTGTCTGTCTCTCGCTCTCTCACTGTGTATCTCTCCCTCTCTCCCTCTCTCTCACTCTGTCTCTGTCTCTTTCTCTCTTTCTCTCATGCTTACTTACCTCTCTCTCTCTCTCTCTCTCTCTCTCTCTCTCTCTCTCTCTCTCTCTCTCTCTCTCTTTCTCTCTTGCTCACCTCTCTCTCTCTCTCTCTCTCTCTCTCTCTCTCTCTCTCTCTCTCTCTCTCTCTCTCTCTCTCCTGTCTCTCTCTCTCATCCTTCTCTTTATCTGTTCTTTGTTTCTCCTCTGTTCCCTTTTCTCACTCTTTTTTTCCTCTCTATTTTCTCTCTCTTTCCCTGTTGTCTCTCTCTCTCTCTCTCTCTCTCTCTCTCTCTCTCTCTCTCTCTCTCTCTCTCTCTCTCTCTCTCCCTCCCCCCTCCCTATCTCTCCCCCCTCCCTCCCTCCCTCCTCATCTCTCCCTGTCGGTGAGACACCAGACAGGTGTGGAGGAGGATTGGGAACGGACAGATGGCAAGGATGACAGAATAAACTACTTTTTTTTGGGGAAGGGGGAATTAAAATCACAGGAGGAGGTGTGCAGCGGTGGATTTGCTCACGCACATACGAGTCGTGCAAACACTCACGCACTCCCATCTAGGGCACTCATATTCATCATTATATTTGTGCTGCTCTACCTGGTAGGTAACAGTTATTTGCTGCATATCGTCTGCCTCATTTTGGTTATACTGGGGACACACTCACACAAACCCACACGCACGCACACACGCACACGCACACACACATAAACACACACACAGACATATACACACACATATACACCCACACACACATACACACAACACACACACTAATAAGCCTCCTTGCTGGGCAGACCTTGAGGTTGATAGCTATGCGGCGGCTTCTGACAGCATATAACATCCAGATGATGGAGATGTCATTGAGCAGCAGTGTTTTATGAGGAGGCCCAGGAGTTTATGGCTTAGATTGAATCCATGCACTCTTTTTGCCCTTTTGACCTCCACTGATGACGTTGATACACACGCAAACACACACATGGACATGAACTATAAAATGAAGGTACATACTTTACTCATTTGGCATTAACTCTTTTTAATTAATGGTTATTATTATATAGCAGTAGCTTGGGAGTTAGGGTAAGGTTAGTGTTAGAGTTAACCCTAAACCTAACCCTCATTGTTAAGTATTACCCTTGAGTGCAAAATAGCATTCACACATAAATTATTTTTTTCCAACAAGGACGTTACACACACACACACACACACACACACACACACACACACGCACGCACGCACGTGCAAGCACACACACACTGAGTAAGACACACTTACCCACAGACACACATTTTCTCCTCAGTTATTGCCCATACAACATGCACAAACCTATATAGGATGTTAGCAACACACACACACAAACTCAAGCACAGAAAACACTATCTTCCCCCACATGCAATCCTCCGTTCTCCCGTCGCGCTGTCTGGAACCGAGACCCCGGTGGCATCTGTGGATGGCCCATTGACTCCTGTATCTCATAAAGGCCCATCGTCTCGCCGATAAAGCCTCACTGTCCGCCATGGCCTCAGCATTCATATTAAAGCTAATGGGCCCGACGGATTGCTGTAAAACAAGAGCAATGATGAAAGTCTGCGGGCGTTAAGTGACAATAACCAAGGCCTAGCCCCCCTACTGTTGTGCCTCCCCAAGGATTATGGGGTCCTCGCTGTGGTTGATGTCTTGTTTTTCCCCCCACTGCCGCTCGTCGTTTTTTACTTTACCTGTCGGCCATATTCCAACCGAAATACCGCAATCCGTCTCCCCTTAATGCGTTTCTTCTACCGTCGACCAACGACACCACCACCACCAATCCCACCTCTCTCTTGTGGCTCTATTTGGTCGTCACAATTATGTTGCAATTAACGAGAATAACAATTTGTCAAGTCGTTAAATCTCTGTCATTTTTATTTTCATTTTTACCCTATCCAGGCTACTTCCAACAGACGCCCTTCCCTCCCTTGCAGCGGTCCTTCCAGGGCTGCATGCAAGCCATCCTATTGGACGATCAGCCCGCCGACCTCCACGCGGTGGAGAAGGGCGTGGCCGGGGCCTTCGAGAACGTGAGCCTGGACATGTGCGCCATCATAGACAGGTGAGGGTAGTGAAAATCACACACGCACGCACGCACAGACACACATACACACACACACACTAACAAACAAACAAACAAACAAACACACACACACACACACACACACACACACACACACACACACACACAAGCTACCTGCCATGTGAGGCATCCTACTCCTATGAACACAGACGCACCCACATGCATGTACGGAGGCGATTGAAGCCATGAATCAAACTGTGTTAATTGGTTGCTCGGAATAGGCGACGTCTCTCGACTGTCATGTTTATTTATCACACGCGGCGGCCGTTCAGGGCGCACATGGCTGCACAAGTGCACGTGCGTGTGCACGTGCGTGTGTGCGTCTGTGGTTGAGCAAGAGAGAGAGAGATAAACTGATAAATGGTAATCGTTTCAGCTGTGAAGTCGGAGCATATGATGACTTGCATCACTGCACGTCGCTTTTCCTTCAAGAGTGGAACGAGGAAAAGCACAAAAATAATAATCGCCTCGTCGCAGATACATCTGGCAAAACAAAAGACGTGCACGCGTGCACATGCAATCCTATTCTCTCTCTCTCTCTCTCTCTCTCTCTCTCTCTCTCTCTCTCTCTCTCTCTCTCTCTCTCTCTCTCGCTCACTCTCCCTCTCTCTCTCTCTCTCTCGCTCACTCTCCCTCTCTCTCTCCCTCTCTCTCTCTCTCCCTCTCTCTCTCTCACACTTTCTCTCACGCTCTCTCTCTCTCGCTCGCCCTCTCTCTCTGTCTCTCTCTCTCTCCCTCACTCACGCACTCTCTCTCGCTCTCTCTCTCTCTCTCACTCGCTCTCTCTCTCTCCCTCTCTCTCGTGCTCTCTCACTCACACTCTCCCTCTCTCTCTCCCTCCCTCTCTCTCACTCTCCCTCTCCCTCTCTCGCACTCTCTCTTTCTCTCGCTCTCTCTCGCCCTCACTCTCCCTCTCTCGCTCTCTCTCTCCATCCCTCTCTCTCTTGCGCTCTCTCTCTCTCCCTCTCTCTCCCTCTCTCTCTCTCTCTCCCCCCTCTCCCTCTCTCGCCTCCTCCCTCTCCAGGTTAAATAAAGGTCTATCCCATGGCTCGATATGAACACATCAAATTGTCGGCTCCCTGTATACATTCATCCCAGTTTGGGTCAATGTTACATTTCAATCCAATGAGTATGGCTGGACAAGCATGGACAATAATGGATGCATCCTTGGTTGCATCCATTATTTAATCCATTGATTGATTATTATCCGTCTGTCATTTGTCCCTTAGACGCCTCTCAAAATATATTATTTTGTTAATCAGAAATTACAGGACTTTTATTGTTATATATATAAAACATATATCGTATCCATAACATTGTTATACTATAATATCATAAGTTTGATGTATGATGTATTGATGTATTGATGATTTTATTTCAGCTGGAGCCGCTGGTCGGCCATGTTTGTATCAAGTCCACTTTTCAAGGGAATTTTCCCGTCTCATATTTTTTCATGCCCAAACCTCAGTGGTGCCACTTAGTCTGCAATTCCTCCTCCTCGCCCATGACCTCGCCCTGATTGCAACACAGTCTGGTGTTCACGCGGGTCAGGGTCTTGTCTGTAACGCCACGTCGCTTCATTATCCCGAAAGATGGTACGCCTGACTGCCATCGGTGAGAACAAGATTGATTAAACAACCCTGCCCCGTCTCATCTTAGGGATGCACGGGTGCTACAGGGATGGCGGCCTGTTGCCACAGACTACTTGAGCTTAACTACTCCGCCTTAATTGGGTGGTGTGAAATAATATGCGTGAACGGAGCATGTGGTTGTTTTGGCTATGCATTTGTCTTTCAATGAGAGAAAGGAGGACTGAACTTGGAGATGTATGAGTATTAAAAGTGAAGATGGAGTTAGTTTCTAGCGTCTCATCTGAAGTTAGAATATATTAGAGGTAGAGAAGGTTAATTTGCAGCCAATGCAGTTCACTTCCTTTCTTAAGTTTTGCTCATCATACATAGATAACGTGAGTTGCTTTCACACACCTGTGATTGTGTTGCATTCACACACCTGTGATTGAAGGGCATAATAGATTACCCTATCCAATGAAGGAAGAGCAGACTAAAATCTAAATGGACTCATACAGAGGCAGGTACAGTCAAAATTCGGCCTAAAAATAGCCATAATGAAAGTCGATATGATTCACCACGTCCAACAGACGGCGAATTAGGTCAGTTACAGTTTTATCCGTTTTTTTATATTGGCTTTGCTGCTTTTGTTATTTTGTTCAATACAGAAAGCCCACATTATTTTCCCAGATAAGTTGTCAGTAAATGGATGATTCTAACATGTGGGAGATCTATACTGTTCACACTATACAAACACACACACACATACCTCCACGCACAGGTGCACACACACGTGCCTACATCAACACACACACACACACACACACACAATCACAGACACGCACACAAATAGACACGCCTACACGCACACACACAAACACTTCCTCCCTGCTTTTATTATCTTCTCAAGAGCTTCCTTTGCAATCAAAAGACTGCTCCTGGCGACAAAAACAAACCTTTTTTTTGACAGCTCAGGTGAACCAGCCTTCTGTTTGTGGTGCGTGTAGGCATTCGTGTGTGCGTGTGTGCCCGCGTACGTGTTATATCCAAGGGATGGAGCCTCGATGCTTTGGGCTTTATTTCCACAGCCCTGCAGGCAAATTGTATTGGATGTCTTCAAATATACACCTATGCACCCAATCTGGTGTTCGTATTTAAACATGGGAAGTTGTTGGCTCAGGTAAGGAGCTCCTGGGGCAAGCTTGCCGGAAGCACTTTTGTCCCCTCAACCAAAATAAACCATTTGAATGAAATGTTTGGCATTGACGGAAGAACAACCATAAATTTGCTATCACCGACGTTATCTCTTTATTCAAGGCATTAAAGCAATCTCTCTCTCTCTCTCTCTCTCTTTCTCGCTCTCGCTCTCGCTCTCTCCCCCTGTCTCGCTCTCTCACAGATGTATGCCCAACCACTGTGAACACGGTGGGCGTTGTAAACAGACCTGGGACGGCTTCAGTTGTACCTGCGACGGGACAGGATACACGGGTGCCACCTGTCACACATGTAAGTGCGTGTGTTTCCGCACATCGCACGAACACACACACACACACACACACACACACACACACATTTGCATATGCAAATGTATTCTTTGTTCTTCTGTATAAATGGCGCTGTATTACCACTTCATCTTTTGACTCTCCGGTGTGGTGGTTGTGTGTGGTGGTTGTGTTTGTGTGTGTGTGTGTGCATCCGCGGATGTGCGATTGAGCACATGCAACTTCATGTTTTTGTGTGTGTGTGTATGCGTCTGTCCGTATGTGTGTTTGTGAGTGTGTGTGTGTGTGTTTGTGAATTAGCTCTTTTTTGGTTTGTGTGTGTGTATTTGTTTGTTGGTCTTATTTATTTATTCGTTGGAGTGTTTATCTGCGTATGTGCGTTTGAGTGCATGCATCTACGTATGTGCATGTGTGTGTGTGTGTGTGTGTGTGTGTGTGTGTTTGCCCTTGGCTTGGTCGCATCTGTCCTCTCTCTCTGCCGTTTGCAGCAAAACGCCTCACAGATGAACTTTTGAAGCTTTCACTGTGTCGCTCATTATCTCCCTGGACAGAGGTGAGGCGGACCAGTCGAAGAACGAAAGAACACCGTACCGAAAATAATAAATAAAAGAGAGAGCCCAGGCGAGGGAGAGTGAATGGAGTTAAGAGAAGGACGGAGGGCTTTTGAAAAGGGTTGAATGACTTCAGAATGTCAACAGTTCCCACTGTGCCCTTCGCTTGCCACACATCTCTCTCTAGGCTGCAGACAACCTATTTAGACAAACAAAAGGGGAAGAAGAAGACAAAAAAGCTCACCCTTCAGGCCTTCACGAGTACAAATGACCAATGGCGAAATAGAAACAGACAGTCGAAGGGAGGAAGAGGTGCTAACCTTTTCACTGTGTTATTCTGGTTGCTCATGCCACCAAGGGACGGAATAACAAACACATACACACACACACATAAATACATATATTTATTTTTGAAATGTGTATGTTTGTGTGTTTATATATATATATATATATATATATATATATAAATGGGGGTGATTCAGTATTACAAAACTACAATAATACAATAGACTAATATTCAGGGTAGCAATATTCAGCCGAGCTTAAGCATATTAGTTGCTATTGAATGCCACAAGCTTCTACTTGAGAAAATGGCTTGATAAGAGTTGACCAAATAAAGTATAAAATGGTTGAGCAACAGGTCATTACAAATAGGGAATTTAGCACACGCTTTTATCCAATGCAACTTACATTGGTTAGTACACACATTGACACACCGACAGCAGAGTCAACCATGCAAGGCGACAGCCAGCTCGTCAGGAGCAGTTAGGGTTAACTGTCTTGCTCAGGAACACAACACTCAGCTAGGAGGAGCTGGGGATCGAACTAGCAACCTTCCGGTTACAAGACAACTGCACTACCTCCTGAGCTAAGCCGTTCATGAACCATGAACCATTCAATTTGTCAAATCTCAAACAATTAAATATCATACTTTGTTTTCAAAGCCCATCGTATATAGGCCTTTACTGGAATGAGTTAAAACAGGAACATCTAACTTCAAATCTCCCTCTCTCTCTATCTGTGTCATGGGTCGGTCCATAATTTAATCCTAGGGCTGTGCTGAATCAACAAACACAACATCAATATGTTGTTGGGTGCGGGGCTGGTGAAGCACACAGCTTTAGACCTCACTGCCTGACAGGAAATGAAAGGAGACTGACGGAACGAAATGAAAAAGAACCGGAGCACCTTGGAACGAGTTGTCCGTTGAAATACAAAGCATTTGAACATACATACATACAGACACACACACACACACACACACACACACACACACACACACACACACACACACACACACACACACACACACACACACACACACACACACACACACACACACACACACACACACACACAGGTATATATCGAAAGATGTGTATCACACACAAGACCGACAACTGACCTAAACAAATTGAATAGTTCATGGTTCATGAACGGCTTACCTCAGGAGGTAGTGCAGTTGTCTTATAACCGGAAGGTTGCTAGTTCGATCTCCAGCTCCTCCTGTCCACTGTGGCCTTCAATGTTGCATCTCAACCCAGGAGGCCCCATCTTTTTTATTTTCGATGCACAGAAAACCATGATTATTTATCCTTCCTCCTCCTCCTTACTACACTCCCTCGTCTGAGAGCTTTGGTCTCAGAAAGCCTGGTACGGTTTTA
>NC_082404.1:13282127-13283340 GCF_031168955.1 Gadus macrocephalus
ACAGACAGACAGAAGAAGGTTAGTGCGACAGATGACTGGCAGAGAAGTTCAGTCGAATCGACG
Source organism: Gadus macrocephalus (assembly GCF_031168955.1). NCBI lineage: Eukaryota > Metazoa > Chordata > Actinopteri > Gadiformes > Gadidae > Gadus > Gadus macrocephalus. The sequence goes on from NC_082404.1 coordinate 13,282,191, forward strand.
ATAGTTCAAACGACCGACAAACAAACAGCCAGACCCTAAGGCAGACAGGCAGACAAACAAACAGACGGATTGACAAAAGTCAGACACATGCACGGACGTAATTAGTGACAGCCAGACAGACAGATGAATGGATAGCCGGAAAGGGGAATCAGGGTGATTTGTATACCGCCGTCGCCGCCAGGAGCTGGGCTGGTTGGGTGGGGGGGCACTCGCCGTCTCTTAGATAATGAGGCTGTGTATATGCGCGAATGTGTTGCTTCCGACCAATTCTTGGCCACTTCTGCTCTCAATTACCGCCTCGCATGTGACATTCAGCCAACCGCAGTAATATCCATGTCCCGCACTCTTTCCCTCACACACAGAAACGCACGCACATGCATCCACGCACAAACACTCACGCACACGCAGACACGCACACAGGCTCCCGTTAAACATGACAAATGTCCACATGCACATGCTTAGCATGCATGCAAGTGTGCTTCTGTGTGCATACAGGCTCAGACAACTTCTCTTAGATTGCACACTAATGGACTAATGATTGTTGTTTAGTAAGGTTGGATAACCACTTGTGATTATTTTTTTCTCTTGTTTGTGTGGTATTCCTCATTAACCTTCAATTTGCATTTGCAAGCCTCTCACTCTTTCTCTCTCTTTCTCTCTCTCTCTCTCTCTCTCTCTCTCTCTCTCTCTCTCTCTCTCTCTCTCTCTCTCTCTCTCTCTCTCTCTTTCTCTCTCTCTCTCTCTCTCTCTCTCTCTCTCTCTCTCTTTCTCTCCCTCTCTCGCTCAATTTACTTCATTTTCTCTCTCTATCTGGTCTCTATGGCTTTTGATGTAGAAGTTCAGCAGTGCCTTTTACATGAAGGCCGATGGAAACACATTTGAATGTGATTACTTTCTGCTTTGAAGCTGCTCCCTCCTAGCAATTATCTTCCACACGGGCCTGATCCCTCTCACCTGATTTTTCAGTTAATTTGTCTTACAACAATAGATGGCTTTTATTTAGGAAGCTCAAGTGCTGCGAATTTCAATTAACCCACATCATCAAAGCTGACAATAGTCATTCATAGTCTTTTGTTCGGTGCTTGTGTGTGTTGGGGGGCTGATAAACGTGTGATTTCTCAAATGAACACGTTTAAAATATAAAGTCATA
>NC_082404.1:13283440-13288440 GCF_031168955.1 Gadus macrocephalus
AATCGCTAAAACCCTAGTGTTGAGCACAGTTGAGCTTATTTTACCAACAGCTGCAAGGCAGGTAATAAAGGGTGCTGCGCAGAAAAATGCCCCCAGAAACATGGGTACAGAAACATTCATATTTTCAGAAAAGGATGCCATTTCATGAAAGCCAGATTTCAGCCTTATGTTTCGCAGATTGGGCTCCACTGACATGCTTCAGTCGGTCCATAAAAAAAGTGTCTTGGAACTGCTGTTCAGAATGTTGGGCACAGAGAGTCTGCACTCAGAGGACAGTAGTCATCAAAGAGTCTGATGGGAGATTTGTAATGTAATTTTTCTCTATTTTTTTCTCTTGTAAGTCTTTTTTCTCCGGACCATTAACTTCCCAATTTAAACAGTTTTTTTGTGGCCCATTACTTTGACAGCTATTTTATTTTAGCCTCTGTAGTCTATAAGCCTAAACTCAGAAACCCAAAAAAACAGAATCCAATATTGTGTTTTCTTGCTGAAAAATCCTTTCCCTCAAAGCCATGTCAAACAGTGCTTTCAATCATACACTTAATTCTGGATCATTGATCGCATTACAATCGGGTGCCAGGCACAGGTTTGTCTGAAAGAGTATAGCCCAGACTGTTTCATGAGCAAGCCACCTTTTTAGGTCGTGATTATGAATGTCCTTCTGGTATTTCAGTTCCAACCGACTGCTGTTGGAGGAGAAACGGGCAACTGAGCATGTTGAGTGCCATTTTAGATCCGCTGACCTTTCGGTTCACACTCTTGAGTGGCATGGGTGTGATCCTTTTTAAATTAACAGTGTGTGTGCCATTTCATCCTGTGTGGCATGGGGGAATTGCCCAGTGGAGTGCATGTCTGTGATCTTTCTGACAGAGATATGGGCATGTGTGGACGCCATTTTGGATCTAATTGCCTGGATAAGGACTTGATGTTCCTCTCTTTGTCTCTCAACATCTTTATCTACCTTGCTCTCTCTCTCTCTCTCTCTCTCTCTCTCTCTCTCTCTCTCTCTCTCTCTCTCTCTCTCTCTCTCTCTCTCTCTCTCTCTCTCTCTCTCTCTCTCTCTATACCCCTCTGTCTCTTGCTGGCTCTCTCTCTCTCTCTATACCCCTCTCTCTCTCTCTCTGCTATCCTATATGTCTATGCTGGGGGAGTTTCAAGGGGCCCATAAACAAAACACTGTAGACGGTGGGGAGGTAGACATTAACTTCCCCGGATAAGAAGGTAGATAAACGGCTGTGTGTGTGTGTGTGTGTGTGTGTGTGTGTGTGTGTGTGTGTGTGTGTGTGTGTGTGTGTGTGTGTGTGTGTGTGTGTGTGTGTGTGTGTGTGTGTGTGTGTGTGTGTGTGACTCTGAGTGAGTGTATGTGCGATTGTGTGTGTGTGTGTGTGAGTTTGCGTGTCTCTGCTCGTGTGTGTGTGTGTGTGTTTGAGTGTGTGTCGGGGAGTAGGATCAAGGAGAAATACAGCCATCAGACGGAGCAGTGTTGTCGGGGACGTCCCGATAGGCGACGTAGAGAAACAGAAGCCGAGACCTTATCAATCCAAACCTTGTGTGGCCTCCTCCTCCCTCCTAGGCTGCACCACGGCTGTTGGCAGACGCTGTTGTCGGAGATAGGGAGAGAGGGAGAGGGAGAGACAGAGAGAGACAAAGAGAGAGAGATTAAGACGGATGCATGGATGAATATGCAGGAGGGACAGTTAACGTTAAGCACATGGTGGAAGCGTAATCATAACTGGCAGCAGAGCTGTAGCATTATCACCTGCAGTAGTAGTGGTGGTGCTGGTGCTAGTGGTAGCAGCAGTGCCGTTGAGCTGCTACAGGGGAGGGTTCAGTCCTGTTGAATGAACCTTTCTCCAAACATGTTCCTCAAGGCCGGGAACGGAGGACCCCAGGACATTATCTCAGGCAGCCTTCTGTGAGTCTTCAGCCTTCTTCAGGGGCGGACTGGGGGAAAAAAGTGGCCCGGGAGTTTCTGTCAGACCGGCCCACTCAATACACGGCGCGCGGCCCACTCAATACACGCCGCGTTGCCCACTCAATGGATCGCACGTATCGAACAGTCAGTGGCCTTCTGGGAAAAATACCCATACACTTAACATTATTTTGGATTATTACAAAGAAATTACATCATATATCTATGTTTGTTTTTTAATAACATTTGGATCCACCAATTTGCCTGGATGGACACATGGAATACAATTATTATTGGCTATTGTAACACTCCAAGGTAGGTATAGTTTGCTAGATGAATATGCTTAACTCTTGGCTAGTATCAGATGGTTATACAAGTATAACTACAAAGCCTTAAGGAATGAATGTCAGCAGAGAAAGACCACACAATAAAGAAACTGGAATCAGAGGGTAGAATTAGCATGAACAATATATTAGAAATGAACAGAACAGAACATACGATGGGGTGTGAACATCAGTGGTATCAGTAGTGTTGCATGCTGGGTGTGTGATTGTTTGTGTGTGTAGGGGTGCTGAAGGTGCATAACAAAACAGTAAGTTACATAACGACGTTCCCGAAATTCAGCCTTGGTGCAGAGTTATAGCCACTCCGAGCCAGTCGCACATTGAGCTTCCCCCAAATGCGCTGTTTTGGTGGCTGTAGCTATAATGCAAATGAGGAGGAGCGAGGCGGGTCAAGGAGGAGGGTGGGGGTGTGGCCCTGAGCAGCTTGCAGCCACGGTACCATTCGCTCTGTTTACAGTGGATGTATCGCAATGGCGAGGCTCACACAGCCTTTAGCCGTGTTCTGTAAATATTCTAGAACACACGGGAGTCCTGGAGCTCTATATCAAAATATTATCATATAGCCTACATAGATATCTATATCATATAATATTATAACGGCCAAAAGATGTGTGAGCCGATATTATGAATCTCAAACGACCGCGTTGGGTTCTCCGACGTTCCTGGTTCTTCAACGTCCTCATCAATGTGAAGTAGACTGAACCACGACAAGGAGGAGAAAGGGATCGTTGCCGGGCAGCGCTTAGGCACCTCCGCCTCCGGCGGTGGTCCCTCAGCGGGTCTCAAGCTGGAGACATTCGCCGCAAACAATCCCTTTCTCCTCATGGTTTGAGCGCATGCGTAGAACTGGGTGCCGCGTTGCGTGTATGTATGCAAATCCAAATTCTCTACCTCAATCCGCACAGCTGAGAACACTTCGGCTGTGTAAGAACCAATTTAGAGGTGTTTATTAATAAGGTGGAGATCTTTTCTTACTTTGGACTTCCGAAGTCTGTAAAACACATATTAGAAGACACTTAAAAAAAAATCGAAAAATAGTCACCATGAGTGTGAAGACCGATTGCGAGTAGCAGTATAAAAGTCAGTCAGTGCGATTGTGATTAGATAGGTATAGCTCTTGGAGAAAATTACGCTTGTGCCGCTTTGATAACCATTGTAGGGCTGATGCGATGATGGGCGTGGGCCGGTACATGGTAGTATTTTGGGCCATCGGCCCACCGGGGATGTCCCCGGTATTCCCGATGGCCAGTCCGCCCCTGGCCTTCTTTCTGTTTGAGGTCTTTCATCGTAACTTCACTTTCAATCTAAATCACTTTGACCTTTCTTTCTCTTTCTTCCTCTTTCTTTCCATCTGCCTTTCTTCTTTCTTTCTTTCTTTCTTGTATTACTATTCCTGTTTAAAAACTCTCCCTATTGATGTCTTCCACACAACTGCAACTGCCTTGAAAACTCTCATCGGAACACACACTCACACACACTCAGATGTACACACACACACACACTCACACACACTCAGATGTACACACACACACACACGTTACGCATACACACAGATAACAAACATTCACGCACATCCCACATACGTGCACACACATTTACTCACATGCTGTGCAACCACACAGATCACACACGCACACATACTCATATCACACACACACACACACACACACACACACACACATCCCACACACATGCACGGATGGCTGGCTCATCGTGGTCTATTGAGGCTGTCGGTAATTACCACCCACCTGCTTTGCCACCAGGGGGGACAGGCCCATGCAAGAGAGAGTGCGCCCGTTGAAACTCATGTGACTGCACATAAAAGTGCATCGAGACCCAAAACAACATATAGACACACACACGCACACGCACAACCAAACACAAACACATAGAACTATGCTTAAATTGTCAGTCTCTCTCTCTCTCTCTCTCTCTCTCTCTCTCTCTCTCTCTCTCTCTCTCTCTCTCTCTCTCTATATATATATCTATATCTATATCTATATCTATATATATATTTATATAAGTTTTATTGAATTGGAGGAAGAGATATATATATATATATATATTTATATATCTCTTCCTCCAATTCAATAAAACTTCAATGGCATGATATTTAAATTGAAAAACGTGTTGCCAAAGCATAAAAAACAAATATGTGCATATTTGTAGATATTGTACCAAACACATATAAATACAAATTGATAACATTCAATAAATAAAATAAATGTAAACACAATCTAGTGCATGTCTGAATTTTCACCCTCTGATTTTATTGTGATTTTATTTATTTTTCTTTCTCTCTGATTTGCTGACACAAACTCCCCAGCCGGCTGAGCTGGGCTGCATTTACATTTCCACCAAGTAGCAGTTGTTGTATCTCGTCCTTTTGGAGTTTTAGTAATTGTGGCTGGAAATTTTGGTTTGTAAATTTAAGGATTTTAATTTTATCGGTTTCATTATATTTGGTACAGTTAAGAGAAAATTAGACTCCGTCTCTTTTCACCTATTTCACACCTATACAATTCATAAACCATGTGTTACCGATAGTGGGCACTCTAAGATAAGTGCTCACCATATAATAATGTAATGTATACAATGTATCACTCGTTTTAAAGTGATATAGGTAGTACAAGCTGTGTGCCTATTGGATAGTTGGGAAAATGCTTTTTCAATCGGTTTGTTTCTCTCTCCCGCTCTTTCTCTCTCTCCCGCTCTCACAGTCTCCCTTGCTCTCTCTCTCTCTC
>NC_082404.1:13293440-13308440 GCF_031168955.1 Gadus macrocephalus
CGGAACATGCCGGAAAACAAAACTGCAGGCATATTCGTCTACTGGTAATGGGAAAGGAGTCGATCGCCTATTTTTAGCGAGTTTTACAGTGCAGATGTTGATGGAACAGGTGTAAATTTAGAGGCTACGGCCTAATGGTTTTGGCCTATCAAAGAGCACACAGTCTTTTAACCACGCACACAGGCAGCGATAAGAAAACCCTCATTTAGATTGCTTAATTTAATTTACAGTCTACAATAATAATAATAATTAATAATTAAACTTCAAGAACTTCCCTCCGGACCACATTATTGGACATTACTTTCTGCAATGTGTTAAGAACAAAGAGAACGGTTATTGCGACAATGGAAGAAAAACTCATTAAAATAATAACTTCAATTTCTACATTGTCTTACATAACTAACACTTTCGGTCGCAACTGTGCTGCCCGAGAAAAAATAGCCAAGCCCCCTCTGCTTCTGAGTTTTTGCTCCTGTATTTGCTAACCTCCTCGAATCTGCTTCCCTTCCGAAGGAGAGAGGACTCAGGACTCCTGGTCTACAAGGACCACCTGCCCGTCAGCCAGGTTGCCGTGGGCGACACCAACCGACCGGGCTCCGAAGCCAAGCTGACGGTGGGGCCGCTTCGTTGCCAGGGAGACGGTGAGTGCCGAGAGTATAGGGCCTGAGGAGTGTTTGTCTGAGTGCGTGTGTACGTGTGTGTGTGTGTGTGTGTGTGTGTGTGTGTGTGTGTGTGTGTGTGTGTGTGTGTGTGTGTGAGTGTGCGTGTCAACAGGTGATTGGACAGGAAATGAGATGTGAAGATCGTTTTGTTGCAAAAGAAAATGCCTGTGTATTAAAGGGCCGAAAGTGCGGCAGTGAGTGAGTCACCGCTTTGTCTGCCCAGACTGTCCCGCTATCACCCAGTACGTTGTTTGGACGAGTGGCGCGCTATGATTGATGTCCGCGCCACATCTTACTGAACATCGGTGTAAGTTTGTACTTTGTCTCCGCTGAAATTGGGTTTAGCGGAGCGGCAAACTGAATTAACCAATAAACAAATTAATTAAACAGCCCGTGTTCTTAATGCCTCGGACATGTGCTAGGCGTTTTCGGTTGGCACTTTTACCGATTGACGTGCAAATGCTTAATAAACAAACTTTCGAGAAAGCCCGAAATGCTTGTGCAACACCCTAAAAACCTCACACCATTTTGTACAGAATATGTCGATGGAAGGTAATTGCCCATTAAAGACAATGGAACAGAGACCTGTCTTTGTAAATGCCTTTCAGAGCTGTCACATTTCGTATCTGGGTCCTGAACTTCCCCATTAGCGTTAGTTTTCCATGAAAATTGACTTTTTGACTTTTACTTTGCCGTCATTTGCTCGGTAAACCACGCATTGCTAGAAATGTTCTAGTGCATGAGAAAGGGGAACGAAAGACAGAGAGTCCATTTGTAGTCGGGCGCAATTGGGCGCATTGTCTTCCAGAGAATGTGATTCATTGTGTGCACAGGTGAGGGGGAAAGAACACAGCAATTTAAGCACACACAATTTAGAACCACTGTGGTTGGGTCTGGTGCTGTTGGCTGTTGCTCGTTACTCCTGGGTCTAATTAGAGTGTGTATGTGTGTGTATTTATGGGCATGGGTGTGGTTGTGCACACATAGATGTGTGTGTGTGTGTGTGTGTGTGTGTGTGTGTGTGTGTGTGTGTGTGTGTGTGTGTGTGTGTGTGTGTGTGTGTGTGTGTGTGTGTGTGTGTGTGTGTGTGTCTGTGTTGCAGTCCCACAACCCATTATAGAATCATCGCACTTATTGTTTTATGAAAGTGCTGTTACACACTTTTTATTTGTAGTCCTTATTGTTGCCTATGTAGGTGGTGGTGTTACCCACTGGGACCAACACTATCTTTTTGTACGTTTGCCTGCATTTTCTCGTCCAAGTTGTTAATGTTATCTTTACTGTGACATTCTGGGTGCCAGTCCACTGTAGGATCAAAACGCAGCAACACAAATGTCATATTTCAGTGAAGTTAGAGACTTAATTAGTCTTGGAGAAGGAAAAAAGAACAAATTGGACAGGCCTAAGAAAACCTAGCTATCAGGCACAATTTGTTTTTCTAATTTGTTTGCAATATGGACTTTAAATGTCACTTTTGAGGAATATACCTCATTAATAATTTGTGGTTTTCTCTCACCTTCTTTGTAATTGTATTCCCTACTGTTCTGTAGCAGATATTGTTGTTTGTGTTCATATTACCGGCGATTCTCATGCAACAGAAATAGCAACATAGAAAATCGCATTTGAGGTTTTAAGTGGAGTAATGTCACACTCTTCCTTTGTGTATTCCAAACTCTCTCTCTTTTTATCTCTGTCCCCCCCTCCTCCTCTCTGATTCCCACTTCCCTTCTTTCCTCCTCTCTTTTTTTTCTCTCTATCTTCCCTCTTCTCTCTCCCCTCCCAGCGCTCTCTCCCTCTATCTCTCGCTCCCTTGCTGTCTCTCTCCCTCTATCTCTCGCTCCCTTGCCGTCTCTCTCCCTCTTTGGACTTAACAGATAATAGCAGCATGAAGGGCATTGTATCAAATTGTGATTTGGGAATCGGCTTTGTGATGTCACCGCACTCGCCAGAGATTTGTACTTATTTATTTTTGTATTTATTTTTGTTTGAGCGCTTTGCAGAGAGATAATCTCCTCTGAACTGGAAGAGCCGTCAGGCCTTTCAGCCACGGTGGAGGAGCCGTAAGCATGAACCCTCGGTAATGGCTAATGTATTTTTTAATTAGCGTCGGCACAGACACACACCTACCCATGGGCCCGGACAGGCGCACACACACAAACTGACACTCACACACACACACACACACACACACAAACAAACACGTAAGCACAGGCATGCACATCTACCCATGGTTCTGCACGTGCGCACACACACACACAGAGAAACACAGAGACACACTTGGACAGGCAGAGCGACGATATCAGAGTTCATATCCTGATATCAGAGTTCATATCCTGATATCAGAGTTTATATCCCGATATCAAGCCAATTACATAGAGCTCAGAACACATTATCTGTTGGACTTTTGTCTTTGCTTCATTTTAACTCTCTTTTCCTATTTCCTACTGAAATATATATAATATACCTGTCTGTGTGTGTGTTTGGGTGTGTGTGTAGGGGTATTTGCGTGTGTGTGTGTGTGGGGGGGGGGGGGGGGGGGGGGCGGGTGCGTGTGTGTTTCGGCGTATGCATGTGTGTGTTTGTGTGTGTGTGTGTGTGTAATAGAGAGGCCATCTCCCAGTTATGGTTCTTACAGTCCATTCATTATGTATGTCTGTCCGAGTTTCAGTCAAACATAAAGTGACCTGGTTCTGTCAAGGGAGCAGTACACGACACCTGCTGTACCGTTTTCCCCCAGCCCCGGTGTCACACTCATTATGGTCCTATCATCAACTAGCTGCCTAGTGCCACGCTCAATAGTTTCCCTCTATCATGGTGCATTATGGCTGCATAAAAATAAACTAAATTAATTTAATGATTATGTTATATATCTGTGTGTGCGTGTGTGTGTGTGTGTGTGTGTGTGTGTGTGTGTGTGTGTGTGTGTGTGTGTGTGTGTGTGTGTGTGTGTGTGTGTGTGTGTGTGTGTGTGTGTGCGCGCACGAAGGTACGTGCCATTTCCATGGAAACGGCCATTAATAAAGATGGATCCATCTGTCACATGCATAAGCTATATTCTCCTTGTGTGTCTTACTCAATTAACTAAGGTACGGAGTGTGTCTGCGTGTGTGTGTGCCCAGGGAGATGAAGTGAAAAAATAAATAAATGAGTTGTCAAATAGAGATGATTTTGAGATATGACGATATTGTCATGGTGATAGTAGTAGATCTTACAGTCTACACCAGCCTATTAAGGAATCTTAAACCTGTATTAAATATTTCACGGCTGAATAGGTACCCCTAATAAGATTGATAAATCGAATAGCGACTGCAGAGCCAGTGAGAACGATGACGATTGGTCGATATTTAATAGGTTTCCATGGCCAAAATGAATTATGTCTCTGGCAGTTATGGAAAGTCTTAAAAAACGGTGTGTCTGGTGTGTGTGTGTGTTTCCATGAATCTCTCTATCTGTCTCTTGGGATTCGTCTTTATGGCTAAAATATTAATTAGCGAGCATAAGTTTGGCGGTCTTGTCAGACAAACTACTGTGTTTATGCTCTATTTAGTGTGTGTGTGTGTGTGTCTGTGCTCGCCTGTGTGTCTTTGCTCAAGCTAAAAATGATTTCCATTTCCATGACTGGCTTAATGGAGGCCTGCACTGTCACAGGCGGACAGAGAAGAATTATGCCCATTTATGGATGTTAAAAGGCTTTGGACATTTTAATGGATGGGAATGAAAAAAGATGAGAGCAAATGAAGCATGGCAGCCGATATTCTGTCATTATACCACCCAATATAGCGTACCTGCTACCATAACCTCTACCTCATTACAGTCTATAAATAAAGAATTTCAAGGGGTCACCAATGACTGTCCAATCCTCATTCCATCGGTTAGGACTTGTTTATAGCAAATAATGCACGGTCGTCGGTCACGTTTTTATGCTATGTCCATGTGTCATTCTTTGCATTAATAGAGGTCACGTGGTACCACCAGGTCCCGACAAAGTGGACTATGGCTGGCAGGAGGTCACTGGTTCAGTAGGGCGATGACAGGGGTAACATGTATCTTTACGCTGGCGTCTGTATATGCACAATTGTCCCTGAGACAAAAACAGTATCACATTTCAATATTTGCCGGATTTTCAGTAGGAAGAAATTATACTTGAATCGTGCCTGACTGTCGGATGCATTATTATTACGACGGTAAAAACAGTGTTTTATATAAGAAACGAATAATAACCAATATCCCGCTATAACTAGAAAGTGTTATTGTAATTATTCGCCAGCATCTTTCTAGAAGAATTGTTTGTTGAATAAAACATTCTAAAGTCCTCTCTCATCTCATCCTGCCTAAGCAAACAGATTCTCGGTGGCGTCTTGTTTGGATAAACGTTAGCCAGTGACAGCAGCAGTATGGTCCAAGGTGCGCCTTAATTAGGAAAACAGATAAAAAACTATTTGCAGTGCCCAAATGACAGGTGTGAAATAATTACCTGGACGATCTAAAAGATAGGGGCACGTTTACCCTGAATATACAGTACCTGGACCATAAAATCACCCATCGCAGATGGCTCCATTTGCTGAGAAAGACAGGACTCGAGGAGTATTTAAAAAAGCATGGCAAAGGGGTGAATATAATTAAAGCTTGCATCAGAGCTAACTTCAGCACATCTCTTCATCCAGAGAGAGGGTTTACTTCATTCCTCCCAGTTACAAAAATACGACAAATAAATACCGTAATGACCACAACAAGACTCTATCAATGAGCAACAGAATGAATAAATGCCAGAATCTGCTATCCCAATTAGCATAGGGGTGCTCATGTAGTCCAAGTAAAGGTCTGCTTTTTAATGTTAGTATTATTACAAAGATCCTTGTTAAATCCACCGACCGCTGCACAAAGCAAAGCCCACGCTTGGGTCACAAAGGGTAACTCTGACAAATTGGGGACTTTAGCTTGAAATAGACGCTCAAGAGCTTTGTTATCGAGCGTTACCTTCTCTGCCTTGACCACTAAGCACCTCACCTTCAGACACCTGCATCTGCGTGTCTCTCTTGTCACACGGGACTATTTTGGGATCTTAGTTTGAAAAGTTCCTCCAACCTTTTGTTCTGAGCTCTGAGAGTGAAACAGGTTGTTAGCAGGGGAGGCAAATTAGAGAAGCAACAGGAACTCATTAGGAAGAAGTGACGGGGCAGAGATAATAAAGGTCACTCATCAATATTGATGGTACAGACTGTGAAACTGTTTGTGTGTGCGCGGTAGTGTATATGTGTGTGACTGTGTAGCATTCCGTGAGAGAGACAAACTGTGCCTGGAAATTGGGCTTGACACAGCGTATGGCTGACAGTGTGTGTCTCCGTGATTGTGCCTGCGGTCGTGTTCCCTCATACATCCATGTTAATAACCTGGGTCAAGACAGTCGGTCATCCTTACCATCTGGATGCATTGGCACATGACCCACCTGGTCATGCGAAGACAGATGAATCACCCAGTTGGCTCCCCGACCCAGCGTCACCTAATGCTCATTATGTTTCCCTCCACGGTTCACTGAAGTTGCCCAGGTTCTCGGATTTGCCGGCCAGAGGTGAAATCTATTGAGCTGTCACCAGCAGTATAGTCAGTATGGAATGTAAAGCCGAAATAAGTTAAGTTTGACCACTAGAGGGCAGAAAGATCGTGCTTCGCTCATGAACGACCACCAGTGCTAACAAACTAAATATTTTGTTCCAGGATCTATGATCTTGTTTCCACAGTGTTTGGTCATCCAAAAAAACATCTGTTAGCAAACTCACAGTTTAAATAATGTGCTTTTATGAGGTATAGCAAGGAAGTGGTAAAAACAAGCACCATATGGCAGGGTTTTGGAGAACTAGACAGAGCTGAAGGACACAGAGAATTTAAAAAGGGTCAGGGTCGGTACTGGTGGTGGCTCAGGGTTCTGTGGGACTGATTAACATTTCAGTTTGCTAAAAAGCAAAAACGTAAACGTTTTCGCCAAATCATTTCTGATCTCTTTTTAGAAAATCGGTCTGGGTAGGTCACTAGGTGAGTTTAGACAAATTGTCAGGGTTTTCAAAATCCATCTGTTGTTAGTTGGAATTCAAAAGGTTATTCGATCCACAGGCATTATCCTTTTTTTTATTTAATAACAAGAACATTCATGTCCTTCCTCTCAGTGTCCCCAATAGTATGTACTACTTTCCAGTTGTCTGGGATAAACAATAACAAGATTAAAATGGGCATAATCCTGTATTAATAACAGTGCTTGTCAGAAACAACTTTGGATGTACGCATTAATCCCCAAATGAAGCGTTCAGCAGTAAGCGTTTACACAATTATAACCATTTATGTTGCTTCGGTCCAGTTCATCAACGTTGAACGGAAAATATGGATGCACCCCAGGTGTGTGTGTGTGTGCGTGTGTGTGTGTGTGTGTGTGTGTGTGTGTGTGTGTGTGTGTGTGTGTCTAGTAGCATATGTGTGTTGTGTGTGTACACCTGTGCACAAGTTATGTCGAGCTCAAGTTACCAGCGGCCACTGTGGTGTCGTTACAGTGAGAGAGGGGGAGAGAGGGGCAGCAAGGGAGGCAGCTAGAGAGGCGGCTAGGGGAGTGACTAGGGGAGAGCGACGGTAGGAGAGCCTAGAAAGGGGAAAGGTGGCTAAAGAGGTTGCTAGATATGTGGCTAAAGAGCCAGAATCCCCAAGTGAGAAGGGTGGGCAAGGCCTCATCATTCAGACACAAGGCTACAGTGCCCGGTGCAATGAGAAGGAGACGGTTTCTGGAGAAGAAGTGATGACAGAGGGTGATATTTTCTATTAGACACTACCTTGGGAGCACAGAGCGGGAGAACAGGACCAGTGAGAGAACCACTTCTTATTCTGTCTGGTGGAGGCTTTTCTTGTAAAAAATCTGACAGTTCTCTCAATGGGGCCTGCCGCCTGAACCTATGAGATGAACACTTTAAAAAATATATGAATATATAGACCTTCCTCTCTCTGAGCTCAAGTTCTGCAGATTAAAGGTTATTAGGAGAAACTTGTGGGGGATCCCTTGGTCACTTTCAACTGAAGTAAAAATATATTAATACATAGACCTTCCTCTCTCCGAGCTCAAGTTCTGCAGATTAAAGGTTATTAGGAGAAACTTGTGGGGATCCCTTGGTCACTTTCAACTGAAGTTGTCCTTCTTAATCAGTGGGCTGACAATGTCAACGAAGAAATTGCATTCGTACAACAGAGAAAAAAAAATATCGACAGGAGGACAATGCATTCTCCAAACTCAAACATCCTAAATAATACATGATGCCGCATCGCAAGTTACATCAGTTACAAAATGAATGTTGACAAGATCATTTGTATGCGTCCAGAGAGACATCGATGTGTATGTGTGCGTGTGTGCTCGTGCATGAGTATGTGTGTGTGTGTGTGTGTGTGTGTGTGTGTGTGTGTAGGTGTTGGCCCACGTATGTACGTGTGTGTGTTGGCAAAGGCTTTATAGAGACATTTGTTTGATAAACATTTCAATATGCTGCTGATAAATGTCCTCCAGGGGCCGTGGCCAACCGCCGGCATCTGCGACTCTGGCAGCGCGCGATTCGCCAGCGTTCGGTTTGGCGCCGGTAGTTTATTTGTCCTCACCCCCCCGCCACCCCTCTCCACCCCCCCCACCGCCACCCTGCTCCAATACTTAATGTATTTGCACAAGGCAGTGAGACAACAAAAGTATAGAAAAGCAAGCATAGCAGGGGACTGTGTTGGAGAGTTAGGTAACCCCCGAAGGGCTTATAGTGGAAGCCTCCCCCTCAAGGACGTTGGATGTGTCCTAATGCTATGGATATTTGTTTCCTTAACATGACGGAATAAAGAAAGGAAAAAATGAGTCAACGGTTCCTTCTCCCAGTTCCTTTGTGTACGTTCTCCTTTCGTTCTGGGTGATTCGATTGACTCTTACCTTATCATATTCTCTCCAGCTCCCTCTCTTTTATTTATATTTATATATTTGATGTTATTGACGAGTTGACACTATATTCTAGCGCAGAGTCTGGTGGCATTTGTCGCTGTGTGTAGGAGATAGACAGCTTCCCATGCTGTCTTTATCTTCTGACAGACGCATTAACTGAGTTACGAAACATCCCGGGTTGATTTGTTAGCGCAGAAATTAATTTCATCATTGCGTTAATTTACTATGAATGCTTCGCGGTCATTCACAATGCATTATAGAGATGATCTAAGTGTTGCTCAATAGGTGAGCATTAAAATGAAAAACGTGGCTATATATGTCATTGTTGTTATGGTTATACCCAGGAATGGCTGTAATACTGTTGCTTTGTGAAAGCAGCAGCAGTGTTATGAACTTTATGTGTTTACAAGCCTATACATTTTATTTTTAAGCCTCTAGATTTTCATGCCATTGCATCCATTTTAGTTATTCGATTAACCTTTTGCCTCAGCGGATTGAAATATCCTTTCAGCATAATTGCACAAATATACATTTTTTAATTCAAATCAAATATGGGTTTTCTTCCATGGAGCTATGATGGAGCCATTATTCACATAAATAATAATGATATTTTTTTTATGATGGTGAAAGTGAGGAACAACTAGAAAACAGATACACACAAACAATGCATGTTTCATTCCTGATTTTATCACTAACTATGGGTGAGAGGGGGGTTGATTGTGGATGTGTGTGTGTGTGTGTGTGTGTGTGTGTGTGTGTGTGTGTGTGTGTGTGTGTGTGTGTGTGTGTGTGTGTGTGTGTGTGTGTGTGTGTGTGTGTGTGTGTGTGTGTGTGTGTGTGCACATCTGCCGGTGTGTGTGTGTGTGTGTGTGTGTGTGAGATACGCCCTGATTTAACCTTCATAAGTAATTGTCAATGTTGCCATAAGCAGCATGCTGACTTCAAACAAACTTATCACAAAGACATCACCAGTAGGTACTTTTTTGTAATGTGTGTTTCTCTATGTGTGTTGATGTTTGTTGATGTGTGTGTGTGTGTGTGTGTGTGTGTGTGTGTGTGTGTGTGTGTGTGTGTGTGTGTGTGTGTGTGTGTGTGTGTGTGTGTGTGTGTGTGTGTGTGTGTGTGGTAGGACAGCATGTTGGGTGAATGGGGAGAGGTGGAGTCCAGCGCTGTCACTCGGGATGGCTTATCACACTGAACCAGGAGGCACATGCATTTGTACACAAATGTACACACACACACACACACACACACACACACACACACACACACACACACACACACACACACACACACACAGAAAGGGGTGTGCACACTTTAAACATACACCAGACAGGCCGGGGGAACAAACTCATCGGCATGAGAAACTATCTCAGCGCACACATTAGGGTAGCTGTGTTGTGGAGGAGGTCAACGTGCTCGGACGTGTACCTCCCTTATCGTTCAGCTCACACCATGTCGCCTACTCCTTCTCTGACTCCCTCAACCCTCCCCCCCTCACCCGATGCCTCCAGCTGCAATATCTTCCCCTTTATCCCCTGCGGCTTTGTGTCACAGCCCAACCTCATCCACCCACCAAGCCTCTCTCCTGTTCCTCCCTCCCTTCCTTAACCCCCTCCTTCACTCTTCTGTTCCTCCCTCCTTGACCTCTTTTCCTTTTTCTTGACATCCTCTGGTTCTGTACATCATTATGACCCAGCGCCTCTCTCTCTCTCTCTCCCGCTCTCACACTCTCCCTTGCTCTCGCTCTCTCTCTCTCTCTCTCTCTCTCTCTCTCTCTCTCTCTCTCTCTCTCTCCCTTGCTCTCTCTCGCTCTCGCTCTCACTCTCTCTCGCTCTCGCTCTCTCTCTCTCTCTCTCTCTCTCTCTCTCTCTCTCTCTCTCTCTCTCTCTCTCTCTCTCTCTCTCTTGCTCTCGTTCTCTCTCGCTCTCTCTCTCTCATCCTCTAAGTGACAAAGGGAGGCTGCTGGCTTAGGCTGGCAGCGCCGGGTTGAGGAGGAGGAGAGAGGAGGTGGAGAGAGGGGAGGATAGGTTAAAAGAGGTGAGGGGAGAGGAGTAGGAGAAGACTGAGGAGGGAGAGTAGAACAGAGATTAGCGTCGAGGAAAGAAGAGAAGGAAGGAAAGGAGAGGAAAAAAACAAAAAGAGCACTTCATCAACCACACTCTAATAATTTATCAGCAGCTGCTTAGTGCGACGCTACTTTGTCTTCATTAGCGTTCCCCATTAGCGGCTCGCCCCATTCAGAAGTCATTAGAAAAGTTGTTATCCAGAATCATGCAGTGGAGGATCTGTGTCTGCGACAGAACCAAGTGCTGTCTCCGTGGCTGATATTAATAGGCTGCAGCCAGCCGTGTCGTGTGGCGGCACGGTGTGATCTCAGAGGCTCATCGCGCCCCGTCACCATGTCAACACACACATCGCCACAGCTTACCACCCATCCTGTGAGACGGAGATCCGCAAAGAGCGCTGTCCTCACCTGTCCGCCGTGCATCACCGCTCAACCAACGCGCACATCGATTGGTTTACTTTGAGTACCGTGAATTCATGAGGAGTCGATGGAGACGTATATGTGACGTCCGTGTTGTTGTTTTTTCAAAAGTGTAGTGTGATATGAGGTGTGTGCGAACACTATGCCGAACCCCAACCTGCTTTCTAATCACATGGATCAGAATCACTTTGGATTCAAGTGTTTCTTAATGACTGTGAGATAAACAAAAGATATGATTGAACTTCATTTACTTAAGGGAGTCGGGATTATTTAGACACTATACACAGTTGTATTTACTATTGAGTCATGCTGCAGATTATTTCATCCAAAGCGACTTTCATGTACAATAAATCAATGTACCGGTCTTGAATGAGCTGGTAGGGCCTCTTCCTCAAGGATGCAGAGATTGGGGTTTGAACCCAAAACCCTATGCAGCGCACCTTCCTGTCTCTTGAATGCGTCCAACGTGCTTCCACAGGAAACTACTGGAACGCGGCCTCGTTCACCACGCCCTCGTCCTACCTCCACTTCTCCACCTTCCAGGGAGAGACCAGCGCTGACATCTCCTTCTACTTCAAGACCAGCGCTCCCTATGGGGTGTTCCTGGAGAACCTGGGGAACACAGACTTCATACGCTTGGAGCTCAAATGTAAGTGGCGTCTGTGTTTGTGTGTGTGTGTGTGTGTGTGTGTGTGTGTCCGTGTTTACTGTCCTCTTCTCGTCTGTTGCGGGCCTGCTCTATTTTTTCTCATGAACCACGAGTCCTTAGTTACCTGATAGGAAGTCTAAGTCTAGAGGTGGTTATGAAGATCTTAGTCTTGATGGGTGAATACATCGATGCCTGTGAAGCAGGGCAGCCTCGTAGGGTGTCAGGTCAAACCCGTGTCCGCAGTCTATCTTTAAGCATCCTTGAGCAAATTCCCTGTGGACCTCTTTGGTTAAAAGTGTACGCTAAAAGGACTAAAATCACAAGTCATAGTCAATGACTGTGGAACTAGTGGTATCTTGTCTTAAATAACCTGGATCAGTCTCCAAACACTGGGCAGTGGTCACACTGGATGTGGACAAAAGTGTAGTGTGATATGAGGTGCGTGCGAACACTATGCCGAACCCCAACCTGCTTTCTAATCACATGGATCAGAATCACTTTGGATTCAAGTGTTTCTTAATGTCTGTAAGATAAACAAAAGATATGATTGAACTTCATTTACTTAAGGGAGTCGGGATAATTTAGACACTATACACAGTTGTATTTACTATTGAGTCATGCTGCAGATTATTTCATCCAAAGCGACTTCCATGTACAATAATTCAATGTACATCCAGTGCTCACACTGGATGTGGACGTGTTGCTGTCCATCACTGAATAGTGGATTATCTCCACAGTAAACAAGCGGTTGACTGCTCTCACAAAGAGACGCACGCAATAGGCAGCACCAGGGACCACATGTGTGCCTTCCTCAGAACGCTGCACTCTTTCGATGGCACCGAAAGGGAGAACAGTCCCGGATTTGGAGTAATCACCGTGTTCTGTAATTATGGCCATTATGAATCTGTGTTTACCGAAACCTCCCGTTTGTATTCCAATGGAGCGCCTGCTCTGGGCCTGGTTACATACACGGGGAAAAAAAGGAAAGTGCAATTAAGGAAACTCACAAACGCGCGGGCTCACGTGGATACATTCACACATCATTTGCAGGCACTGCAAATGATTCATTGTTAATCAGATCACGTGTCATTCGGATTGTTCACATTAGTCTCATGTCAAGTGATGTGGATAAAGCGAGGGCAAGGATGCGACGGCTAACAAAAAACATGTGTGCATGTACAGACCCAGAGACCAAATACACACCCCTATACACACTCACACACACATACACGCACCTACATATTCACACACACAAACCAACCATTCGTGCACTTTTAGAAGTAAAATTCTCTTGCTTTGATTTTCGGCTAGATTTCAAGGGAAGGATTTCCTCGATTCTGTCTACGAGGAACACGATGTCTCAGACACGATCCTGCAGGTCACGTGACTCGCTGTAAGACTTCGGATCACTAACTTGCTAGTCACAGAGACCTTCAATTAATCATTGCAGTGTGTGATGAAGTATGCCATTTGCTCATGAAAAGACATCACCGTCTTGATGGATGGCCAATTACATGGAAATTCAGAGGTTTATGAAAATTCCCAGGGCTGCCAGGCTTCCAGAAGACCTTGGAGTGAGAATTGAGTGGCACGTTTTGTTTGGGGCCCGCCACTCCGCCCTGAAGACATGGCTAGTTACACTAATTTCCCCAGTTTTATGACTTTTAATCCTTACCCAAGTCCGCAGTCCCACAGAACCCCGTCCATTTTGGCAGTATTTGCTATTTGGTTGGCAATACTTGATAGACTTATTTTTTAATCACTGCATGACAACTTCAAAAAGGACTTCATGTGAGTGATGTTCAAAACATGCCCATAGGTTTAGAACTAGTCTCCCTTAACCCCCTGACAGATATCACAGAAATCGACATGCTTTTGACTTTTTTAACAAAGTTTTAAAATGTTGAAAACTATGGATTCATAAAATTGATTTGTTATTATATGATATAATAATAATAATAAATTAAATTTATATAGCGCTTAATATGGTACTCTAAGACGCTTTACATATTGCCCTATCAAAACTATGTAAGACAGACTAGGAATAGAAGAAAAACAGAGGTTAAACATGAAGAATAAGGTGGGAGTTAGGTGGGGAAGGCTAGGTTGAAAAGGTATGTTTTGAGGGCAGATTTGAAAGAAGAGAGGGTTGGAGAGACTTTGATGTGGGAGGGGAGTGAATTCCAAAGGGTGGGGGCAGCAACTGAGAAGGCCCGATCACCCCAAGTCCGTCGCTCAGTCCGTGGAACTTGTAGCAGGTTGGCAGAATTGGACCTGAGGAATCGGGAGGGGGCGTGGTGATGGAGGAGGTCGGTAGGGGGGGGGCTAGGCTGTTGAGGGCCTTGTAGGTGATGAGTAAGATTTTGTAGTTGATTCTGTGTTTAATTGGAAGCCAATGGAGTTCACGGAGGACAGGTGTGATGTGTTCTCTGGAGCGGGTACCAGTGAGGAGGCGTGCAGCTGAGTTCTGGACATATTGACGTTTTTTGAGGACTTTGTTGGTGGTGCCGTAGAGAAGACCATATATGATATACTATCATCTGTTGAAAGTGAATTTAATCAATTTGTTGGTTTAAAGTAACCAACACTCATTTTTTGTAAGTGCATTTGTTATAATTGGAATTTGAACAACATCTTTATTTAAGAAATTGTATTGGGTGATAGGGGGGCCCATGACAATTAATGTACCCGGGCACTTAATAACTTACTTACGCCACTGTGAACCATATCTTATGACGATGAAAGCAATTTTCATCGCCGCGTTATATATCTTAGTTCCAAAATGACTGTGGGGTGATGGGAAAACCAGGACCGCTTAACCTCACAGTGCTTCAGCGTGCCGTGGCTTCTACGGTGTGGGCCAAGCTCAATGAGCTTTTCTCTGTCTGAGCATTCAAAGAGCTCTGCACACTTATAACCGAGGCTTGGGCGGGTGTTGCGTGATTATAAACGAGGATAAATTATTGAGAAAGTTCACGCTGTAGCGAAATAGCACGTAACTTTTGTGAATAATTGGAGGTGTGACATGAGACCGAGTGAAGTGGGTCTTTTTTGTGAGTCTTAAGCTCAATGCAGGAGGGTTGGCAGCACCTCTGCATTCCCTATAGGGATTCCATCCGCCATTTTGTATCTGAATGCCAATTGAATATAAAAGACTTCCATTTGGTCTCAATCCCCCAGATTTACATCAAGGGAACAAGGTTCCAAATGGATGGAAGTGATTCTGCAGCCAAAGAGATGGGGCCATCAGAGTGAC
>NC_082404.1:13310798-13315798 GCF_031168955.1 Gadus macrocephalus
AGTTTATAAAAATGCCTCAACCCGCTCCCTTAGGGCGCTTCACTGTCATCACAAACCCCCCCCCCACCCCCCCCCCCACCCCTCACATACCCCCACCCCCTTCATTAGATTAAAGGCTGTGAAAAGCACAACCCGAAAATCTGTCTGAATGGGAGGGGGGGCCAGACGCAGATGTCAGAGCAAATGAAACACGAGTTTGCAGATTCGTCTGATTCCCAGCCTAAAAGACTGGCATAATACATGTAGATATCTGTCTGAAAGAGTTCACTTCCTGTTCTGTTTTCAAATATGTCACTTACAGAAACAATTTATCTTTTTATTTGTACGTGTAATATCCGCATGAGAAATACATAAGTTGCAGTGACACATATTCACCAGTAGAGTGCGGTATAGAACAGTGTTTGCACTTTGTGTCACATTTATTGGCCTTTTCTAGTACAATACCCATGACACTCTGCAAGTATGGAGCAACAAATCAAATCCTACCTGTTCTGACCTAGTTCATTTAAACCCCCATTGTCCTCTTGAGTTCCTGCATTATCTGCTGTATATATCCTGCGTCAATGTTTTCACGAGAGAGAGAAAAAAGAAAGGACACCATTTAATTTAATTAGTTAAATGGTGCAGCAAGGCCTAATGCCAAGATGTCGGCCTCTCTTTCTTTAGTTCTTCTTTAAATTCCATTAACTGCAAGAAGCAACGTTAGCTTTTTGTTTTTCAACCATTGCCTCCCCTGCATTAAATGTATCCCCTGAGTCAGGTCAAATACATTTAATATATATTGCCCTGATTCACAGTTACAGTCTCAAAGGGCTTTACAGGCCATAGTTCATGACCACCCACTCCCTCATTCCCCCCAAATAAAAATGAGCAAATACTTTTTACCAGCGAAGAAACTATTTGACCATCCCTTCCTCAAGGGACATTCAGGAGTGCAACACGTGCCATAAATGACATACATAATATCCCTTGATGAACTAAAGTTTAGGGTTAACCTTTGGTTCGTTGATGAACAAATCAATCACTTCATATATTTTAAGTGACCCAGACAGTTATAATTCTTTTTTCCACTTCAGCTTATCCTTATATTTTATTCAGTGCTTCGTCTCTTTGGGATATATATATATATATATCTTGTCTATACTGTTGATGGTGAATTCCCTCCCATCCTTCTTGGCTGTCCTCTGCGTGGTGTGACAAGGTTAGCGGTGATCCAGAAGTAATGGCCACCGCATGCTTCACGGCTACCACCAGTTAGCCACCACCAGCTAGCTGTAGACCGCCGCAGCGTGCAGCTCTGTCTCCGCAGGGTATACTCCGACTTACACGAGGCAGCCAGCCGTATGCCTGCATGTGTGCAGTCACGCACACACATGCACGTACGCACGTGCACACATGCGCTACACATGTGCAGACACGCAAACATACACACAAACAAACAAACACACTCTATACACCTCTACACACGTACGCACTCACACCCGCATGCATGCACACACGCACACACAAGGCTATAAATATAGACACTTCGCACACCCACACACATACACATGAAAGCAGACAGACTTCTGCACACATACCCACACACCAACACACATTCACGCGAACACACGCACACACACACACACACACACACACACACACATTCATGCGCACACAGACAGGCACACATGAATGCACTCACCACACGTCTATGCAGACTCATTACACACACTAATGTGTATGCGTGTATGCCCACACAAGAACACACACACACAAGTCCTGCACGTGTGTGCACACAGAAACGTCCACATAGGCCTAATTAGAGTGAAACGAGGACTTTGTGTCGAAAGGTGTAGGTGGAAACCCCATGCAGAGACAGACAAAGGCTCATGTTATAGAGAAGGAGAAGAAAGGCCACATGGAAGGCATCCATCTTTGCAGGACTGCAGAGGGCAACAAGCAAGCCATGGTTAATGTATCACCATGTTTCAGACAGCAGATAGCATGTGTAGCCCACAACACCGCATAGTAATTAGGAAACACAGCAAGGGCTGTACAACTGTTTGTGGTTGTGGAAGGGGAATGCTAGACGGAGGGGAAAAAAAGAGGGAAGGAGTTCTAGGTTTGGAACCAAAGAGGCAACAATGATTTTCGAGGAGATAAGGAATAACATATGAAGGGAGTGAGAAAGAGAGAGAAGACAACAATGATAAGGGCGATGAACACCATGATAGGAGGGAAAGTAAAAAGAGGCGGTTGAAACAAAGAGATTTAAATTGTTTTTTCCTTCTCTGTGCATCTGACGTGCTCCAGTTCTGCCTCGGTACCAGAAACACACCGGACCCCTCAGACAGCACGCCCTTCACTTCTGCCACAAAGAGCCTTTGTTTGGCACATGGTGCGCACACTCAAGTACACACACACACACTTAAACGCACACACACGCACATAGAGATGTATGCACGTAAGCCCTCACATATACAAGTGCATGCACATAAACACACACACGCACAAACATATGTTGATGCACACACACACACACACACACAAACACACTCCCACACAAACACACACATTAACACACAGTACACAAAGACACACACACACACACACTCACACTCACACTCAAACACAGGATCAGAGAGATGTCTCCTCTGTCTCTCCTGACTGCTGATGCTCAACAGAGATGACTGCAGAAGTGAGGGAATAGAGCAAAGAGTAGGGCATTCAAAACATGTACAGGGAGAGGCAGACAGCCCCTCAAGCCGTCTCGCACTAATGCATTTAGACACAAATATGCTGCTCACTATTGCATTGTCTCCTCTAAGCCTTTATTCCAGCGTTCAAAAACACATATAGATTTTCGGAAATGTGGTCACATGCTGTTATATGTGATTCATACCTTGGAGGGAGGTCTTTGATTAAAGCTGTCAGGGAGGTATATAAATACATCAGGTTTGGCCCCAGATGGTGGCCCTGTATATCTGGCCCTCCATCTGTCCCCTTATGGTCTGATCCCTCTGGGGGGTGGGGGGGGGACGCTCTGTGGAGAGCAGGTATACCATACCAGTGTGGGTGGGTGGCCAGTGTGTTTGTGTGTGTGTAGATGTGTGTGTGTGTGTGTGTGTGTGTGTGTGTGTGTGTGTGTGTGTGTGTGTGTGTGTGTGTGTGTGTGTGTGTGTGTGTGTGTGTGTGTGTGTGTGTGTTTGTGTGTGTGTAGATGTGTGTGTGTGTGTGTGTGTGTGTGTGTGTGTGTGTGTGTGTGTGTAGATGTATGTAGATGTGTGTGTGTGTGTGTGTGTGTGTGTGTGTGTGTGTGTGTAGATGTATGTAGATGTGTGTGTGTGTGTGTGTGTGTGTGTGTGTGTGTGTGTGTGTGTGTGTGTGTGTGTGTGTGTGTGTGTGTGTCTGTGTCTGTGTGTGTGTGTGTGTGTGTGTGTGTGTGTGTGTGTGTGTGTGTGTGTATGTAGATGTGTGTGTGTGTGTGTGTGTGTGTGTGTGTGTGTGTGTGTGTGTGTGGATGTATGTAGA
Source organism: Gadus macrocephalus (assembly GCF_031168955.1). Lineage (NCBI taxonomy): Eukaryota > Metazoa > Chordata > Actinopteri > Gadiformes > Gadidae > Gadus > Gadus macrocephalus. The sequence continues at coordinate 13,314,312 of NC_082404.1, forward strand.
TGTGTGTGTGTGTGTGTGTGTGTGTGTGTGTGTGTGTGTGTGTGTGTGTGTGTGTGTGTCTGTGTGTGTGTGTGTGTGTGTGTCTGTGTGTGTGTGTGTGTGTCTGTGTGTGTGTGTGTGTGTGTGTGTGTGTCTGTGTGTGGGGGATGATGTACTGTGTATGGCTCTGTGCTCCCTTGGTCTCTGCTGTGGGATAGATGAGGACCGGAGATGGGTCATACATCATCCCCAGGAGAAGAATCCTTGTGTCCTAACCCTATTGCCACTGCAAATCTGTGTGTGACTGTGTGTGTGTACGTCTGTGTGTGTGTACGTCTGTGTGTGTGTGTGTGTGTGTGTGTGTGTGTGTGTGTGTGCGTCTGTGGGTGTGGGCGTCGGTGTTGGTTGTTATTTGTGCATCGCTCTATTTGGGCTAAAATAAATCCAGAGAGCGGACAGAGAAGAGAGGGAGTGAGAAACGTTGTCAGCATCAAGATGTGTTGATATAGCGGACAATCTGTCGAGGAGACATGCATTACTTTGGACAGGAAACTAAATCGTCTCTCCCTATCTCTCACTCGCTCTTCTGGATCTCTCTTGTTTTCATACGCCTCTGTTTCATATTTTGTTTTTGTTTTTTATTCCAGGAAATGTCCTGTCAGCTGCTGGGACATTGCATCCCGTGCACCGCTCCCCCCCAGATGTGAATCATTTACTGATCATTCCATCCTCGTGAAGTCATGCTGCCGTCCAGAGTTCAGGATAACGTCTTCCAGAACCCTGTTGTGTTTCGTGAATGATGGCCTTCCTTGCAGATATAACAAGAGAACATTTCTAGCGAGACTCCAGCCTGTGTTTTTAGGAGGTGGTTTTACAGACTGTACCGTTTAGTGTGTACCTGATAAATATGGAAGGCCTTGGGGCTAATGATGGGTGCACTATGGTAGTTTATTCTTGAATCGATTCTCCCGTCAGGATGGTTTAGTAGTGCAAGGGCAAAATAGTGAATCACACATGGGGTGGGGTGGGGGGGGGGGAACAATCGGGATAGGAGTGTAGGATCTTTCGATTACATAAACAGCTTAAGCCACGTAGAGTTGCACTTAAACTCAAATTGTAATGGACCGGCCATTGAATGCCCCCCCCCCCCACACACACACACACACACACACACACACACAGGGAATTTCGACCCCGGTTTAGTCGCTAATGTTGGACACCCATTCAGAAAATTTGGCTTTGAAGCCCCAAATGTCCACATAGGCATCCTACAGAACAAAATGTCTAACCTCATACCTTCCTCAATTACATGTTTCTATGACCGACTGTCTCTTGGATTTAAAATGTCTCTGCTAAAGGACCAACAAAATGCCATTCATACAATTATGTAAATATACATAACAATGAAACCTACAAATAACGCTGACTGCATGCGGAGCCCATATTGATCAGATAGACAGGCATGTTGGATGGGAGCTCTTTGCAGTCAAATCTTTTTTGGTTCATCT
>NC_082404.1:13320798-13408298 GCF_031168955.1 Gadus macrocephalus
CACTCTTTTTTATTAGGATGCTCCTTCAAATTACAAATTGCTTTATTGACAACTGGTTCTTTTATATTAAACATCCTTCCCTCTCCAATTAATTTGTCTATTATCTGCCCGACTTTCTGTCTCTTTCCTTTTTGGACGCAACTCCTTTAGATTACTTTACTGACATGCCAGTGGTTCTATTTTTACCTCTCCATCCTATTTCCCTAAGCTCTGCCCACTCTTGTTCTGCCTCTCTCCTTTAAAGGGGACATATTATACCACCAGGTTTGCGTGTGATTGGCCGCTACAGGCTGTTTTGAAAACCTGCCTCTTCTGACATCACAAGGGGAACGATCCTCCTAGATGTATGACGGGTAGATGAGCGACGTTTGCTACAGTCCACTCGGTAGGGCTGGTAGACTGATCTATCCAACACACATCTAGGTGGACACGCCCACTTGTGATGTCAGAAGAGGGAGATATTTCAAAACGGCTTGTAACGGCCAATCACACACACTTGTTTAGTGTCAAGGTTGCATTTGTTTGGCTCGGCATCATTGCAAATGAGGGTCACCCCTCAATTGATCTCTCGAGTATAAATAAACGTTGAATACGAAAAATGCAAAATAATGTGTCACCTTAAAACCACTTCACCGACCCCTGAACAAGGGGTTCTTCTTCGGCGGGCCAGCGGTTGTTACCTCCTCCTGACCTTTTCCCTCGGGTCTCTTTGGGTCCACAGAGACCGGCCACGTGGACCCTGAGCTCATCGACCGCTACAACAGCCCGGGATTCGTCGGGTGCCTGTCCAGGGTGCAGTTCAACGGCGTCGCGCCACTCAAGTACGCCCTCAGAACACCCGCCTCTTCGTTGGCCCCGCCCCCGGGAGCAGCAGCAGCAGCAGCCACAGCCGTCGGCCAATCAGAGGGACGCACGGTCTCACGGCAGCCAGCGTCCTACCAGGGCAAGCTAGTGGAGTCCAACTGCGGCGCTTCGCCTCTCTCCATCCCACCCATGTCGGCCGCAACGGACCCCTGGCATCTGGACAACACAGGTGGGCGGGACATCAGGGGATGGATGGAGATGTCAATCATGTTATCTTATTGCTAATAGGTTGCATTGTCAGTACGTGTATCATGCTATCTTATTGGAAGTTGATGCTGCTGGGAAATGTTTGAAGGTTCGTGATCCTTCCAGTAGGTAGATAAAGCTGTAATATTTTAATATATTACTTGGAATGTATGTATTCCTCGCTGTCTGAGTGTCAACAATACCATTTTGGTTGCATATACTTTTTGTGATTGGTTGTTGGTTTGGTGCAGGATATTTTACAAGTCACATATAATTGCGTTATGGAAAAAAGGTATATAAAACATATTAATTGTTTTATACATTGTTGTGGAAGTATGTCTTGCTCAAACTGTTGGGCAACTTGCTTGCCATACACATAGACTACTAATACACAAAAACACCTACACAAAACCAACCAGTTTCTAGTTTCCCATCCCACATCGATGGACATTGAAGTATGGACACTGCGGCTATATCCATTCCGAAAGTGCTTGGCTCCGAACTTGGCCTATCAGAATGCTGGACTGGGATATGAGGGAACCAATCAGGTTGATAGATGTGAACCTCCTGAGTGCTGACTCTCAGTCTTTGCTCCTCTGCTTGCGCTATAGATAGAGGATAATATCTGGCACGTCTTGCGTTTAGATTACTCTCCCTTTACTTATTTTTATATTTCCGCCTCGTCTCCTCTTCTTCTCCTGTTGTTTATTTTATTTCATCCCACATTTGTTCTACTTTCCGGCCCGTTTACTTACTGCCCTTTATTGTTCTTGCTTCTTCTGAATAATCTCATTTTACAGTGAAAATAGAATATGTTGGAATTGTTATATAATATATAAACTGTATATTGAGTATCTCTCTCAAAAACTCTCTCTTGAATCCCCACAAACACACACACATACCCACACTCACACAACCTATGATATTAACGCTGTCTCCCTTCCTCCTTCGTTTGTCCAACTTCTCCTAGTCATCCTCCTCCACCTCCACTTTTCTCTATCCCCCCCCCCCCCCCCCCCGCCCATCTACCTCAGCTCCCTGAGCCTCACTCCTCCTCTCTCTCCTCCTCTACTTTCATCCCTCCCTCCTGCGCTCATCTTTTCTTCTTACTAATTTTCTGCACCTCCCATGGGAGGCCTGGGTAATGCGGACTGAAGCAGAAATAGCTGCCAGCTCATTCCAGGGAATGTGTGTGTGTGTGTGTCTGTGCCTCCGTGTGTGTGTGTGTGTGTGTGTGTGTTGGTATATTCGCTTGTATGTGTATGTCTTGTATGCGTGTGTGTGCACTTACATGTGGTTGTGTTTCTGTGTGTGTGTGTATGCATGGGCAGGTTGCAAGGTCATGTTTTTAACCCTTCACTCCATCTCTTTGCGGTAAACACTGTGTGTGTGTGTGTGTGTGGGTGTGTGCGTGAGTTTGCGTGCGTGACATGAGAGTGTGTGCACGTGTGTGAAATTTATTGTCAATAAATCCGGACCAGCAGCGAACTTCCGCAGGAGGTCGATCACCATGATCGTCACTCTCTCCCTCTGCCTACACCTCGTTCGCCCACCCTTCTAGTACCCACACTACACACACACACGCATACACACACACACGCCAGCACACAGACACACACACATACACACGCACACACACACAAACACACACACACGCCTGCACACACACACACGCCTGCACACACACACACGCCTGCACACACACGCCTGCACACACACGCACAGACAAACAAACTCACACACATACAAACACACGCACACACACAGGCACACAAACACACACAAATACCCATGCACACACACATATATACACACAGACACACACACGCACATATGCACACTCACACACACACTCCCGTGCCCACAAAAACACATACACCCACGCACCCACGCACGCACACATTTACCTTGCGGAGCTGCCCATCCGCATAGCACAAGAGCCGACTGACGGAGACGTATCGCGTTGGCCAGAGGACGGCAGCAGTGAACACAATTAATCTCTGAACCCGGCCCCATAGCTCCTTAACGTAACACACCACACTCCACAACCCCCCCTGGGTCACTTCTACACACATAAGTAACCCAGGCTCCATACAGAGCCGCAGTCGCCCGCAGTGTGCAATGCATGCTTAGTATTTCTGTCGGTTGGTCTGCCACACTCACATTGTGTATTCATCACAAGTAGGAAGCGCCGGGGAATGACGTTGGCACACTCCACTAGCTTATGCAGATGGGTCTGAAGGTGGTATCGACAAATTATAGTTTCATATCAGTATTGTCCGTCCTTTCACTGCACTTTACGCAAACTGTACACTGACTGAGTAGAGGACAGACATTTTTTTCTGTATCCGAATAAAAAAGAAACACATTTATTTAAAAAAAAAAAATAATAAATACGAATATTTTTTATATAAAAAAGAAAACTGTATAGTTCAATCACCGGGGTTTCCAGATTTCCCTTGTGCTTGCTACTTTTCCAGCTGAAAGACAAATCATGACAGTGATGGAAAGAGGGGAGAATGAGTGGAGAATGACCAAGTTTTGTGTTTTCTTTGGTCAGATGCAGAGTTTCCCTTCAACGAAGAGAGAGTTGTCCCTGATGGCGTCAACAGAAACTCAGCCATCATCGGAGGTACAGTTGATTCACTAAATGTATGATGTCATTGTTTTTTACAGGTAAATGTACAGGTTAGGTAAAATTATAATAATCTCAGTGCATTAATCAGTGTTACCAACGATTTGCCGGGATCCCAAACATGTGTTGATGAAGTGATTTGATCGCAAATATGTTTTGAATCATTTGATTGGATCCCAAAACATATTATAAATTATTTAGTTTGGATTATGTCCCTACTGTGTCTACAAGCTGGATAAACAGATTTTAAATATAGTTCCCCACCCAACGAGTCTCCCCACGTCCTATGCGACCAAAGACCTTGACGTATGGTTTACACACCCATTTTGAGCGTGTAGATTTGCCTTCTATTGACGTCACTCTCATCGTTTGGGACTTTTGCAAGCAGCAGCAGAAACTATCGATATTTGGCACATTGAGGTTGGGAATTCAATGGCTGCCTTGCCTAGGGCCAAAACTTCTTAATTCATTCCCTAATAACTTTGAAATGAAATAAAACTGTCAAACGGGACCGCGCAAAATGCGTAATGTATATGAAGTAGCCACTATGATTCTAATAAAAAATATATTGGTTACATGTTAGTCTCTACCGCTCACCACCTATAGGCTGTTAAAGGAACTACATGTTAATCTCTTCGGCCAGGGCTTCACATTTGTCTTGATTATGACAGAAAGAAAATTGCATAACCATTAATTGTCATTAACTGATGCAATAATAATAATAATTACTATATAGCATTAGCGGAGGGGTCAGGGTCATAGGTACACTATTAAATTATGAATATAATATATTCTGAATATTTAATATATAAATGACTACCTAAGTTAACTAACCTTACTCAATGGTTCATCAATGTAATGTAAAATCTTACCACGGTGGTTTCCTTCGCCATTCCACCCCCTTCCCCCCCCCCACCAACACCTCCTCCGCCGGCCCCCTGCTGCAGGCATCATCGCCGTGGTGATCTTCACCATCCTGTGCACCCTGGTGTTCCTGATCCGCTACATGTTCCGCCACAAGGGCACCTACCACACCCACGAGGCCAAGGGTGCGGGCGCCGCGGGGGCAGAGGCCGGGGTGGGCGGGGAGTCGGCGGACACGGCCATCATCGGCACCGACAACCCGGAGACCATCGACGAGTCCAAGAAGGAGTGGTTCATCTAGACCCTGTGTGCAAACACCACCGGGGCGAGAGACATAGGGATGTAGTAGTGAGAGAGAGAGAGAGAGAGAGAGAGAGAGTGTGTGAGAGAGAGAGAGAATGGTAGACAATGGGAGAGAGAGAGGAAGTCAGAGATCCGTCCAACCACCATAAGACGGGGGTGGGAGGGGGGGGGGGGGAGACAAGAGGTTAAAGGTTTACATTCGATGACAGAAGGTCATCCACCGGGACAATGGCCTCCCGAATGAGGGGTAGGGATGCAATATCTTTTTTTTTTTTGTTTTTTGGTTGATTGATTTGTTTGTTTTATAAACCCCAGGACTTTAAGAAGGAGCATCCCGATGCGAGTTATTCAGAACGGAGCGAGGAGCGAGAGACTACACGCGTGTACATACTAACCGGCTCATCCTTCTTTGTATTGTGCTTGGGAGTTTTCAGGAGTCCTTTGAATACTGTATATGAACAATAATTATAACTATTGGGTGGCGTACTAGCACCAATTTATTGCCGGTCTTGATTTGTTTGTTTTTTGGTTTTGTCCTTTTCCTTTTTTACAAGAAAATCTATAAAATTGATCAAAAACCATGCCAAACCCCCCCTTTTTTAACGAGGCTGTGGTAAACACAGTCTTCAGACCCTGCATCGCCCATATCCATGGAGGGCTACCCTAGTCCGCAGCCACCTGGACGGGGGATATGGAGTTGAAACACGGATGCCAAATGTCACTCTGTAAATACGTCGTGAAATGTTGTTTTCTTTTCTTTTTCTTTTCTAAAAGTTATATGGAGAGATCTAGGCATAATACGTTTACGCAATTTAGGTAATGTCCATACCTATAGATATATATATATATATATACATAGGCCTACATATAAATGACTTGACATTATATTTGATTCATCGCATTGTATTCCTGAAAGCGAAGAGAAGAGTTTAACGAGAGCTCGGAATGGGTGTGGTTCGATGGTGGACGTAGTGTTGTGGGGGGGGGGGGGTTGGGGGAGGTGGGTGGAGAAGGAAGGCATCAAGATGTCATTCAGTATTTTCCAATCATTGTGAGTTTCTGTTGAGCAGGGGGCAGCTTTCTTTCTTGGACCATGTGAAGGTATATTTTCTAATCAAACCTCGGCCAAAGACGCGAGTCTTCATTCACAAACCCTCCTGGCTTCGAATTGAGGTTGGCAACTGTCGGGAGGCCTGTGTGGTGACAGGCCGCCACCAGGGGGAGTAGTGGTGCCATGAGCATAATAAGTTGTTACATTTTGGGTTAGGTGCGATGCCAGAGTCTTTCCCAGCTGGTTTACAACACTTGTCGCGCGGCATCACCCCTCTTACAAAGCCTTTCTCCAGACCCCGTAAACGTCGCCTGGCGTTTTTCTTGAACCCAGTCCAACATGAGTTACAGCTCCAACTATGACACTCAAGTCTGATGTTAAATGGCTGAGTAATCCATTGTGCCTTCGAGGTGTTTAGCCATTCAGCCTTCCCCCGTGAAGTCTGCACATACACGCCAACTGTAGGCTAAACGCTGTGGTCACGTGAGAAGAATTAAAGCTTAATTTATTGTGTTTTTTACTGTGGCATGATTTGAAGGCCTTGGGCGACATTGTCAACTGAATATTTGCATTGATAAACGACTGACCCTCCGCAGCCCGTGTCAGACACATATCATACGAGGGTCAATGGCTCTTGGTTGCATGTTAACTTCGACTCTCCCTGCAGAAGAACAGAACCGCTGTTGTCCAACAGACTCCCACTTAAAAGACATAATTTTTCTTCTCATTTTTTTCTAATTATACTTTATTGTGGTTGTTTTAGGCCTATGCTATTGTTGTTCCCAGCTTTTACGGTGTAACAGGCCAAACGGTACAACTGCCATTGTTTTTGTGTCCTGTACTTTTGAGTTGTGATATCTCTCAATACATGAATGGTTTCTTATGTCAGTGTTCCTTGTCCTTTCGAGTGCTAATCACATATAGCTTGAACCCGAGTTAGCGGTGTTGGCAGTCCCGCCATCCGTAGACGGCAACATTTCGTCAGGGCCTCGAAGAAGGTGCTAGTTCAGTCTAAAACAAAACTTCAATCAATTCCAGGACTATACTCTACAAAAAAGAGTGTTACACAAGCGACTTTGATTCTGGAGCTGTTTAACTCGCCCGACTCATCGCAGGAATCGTTACACCGTCCATCCCTCCCCCCATCTCCCACACACGTACACAAACAAGCATACAGATGTTATGCATTGGGTCAGAATGATGATCAGAACAGAATCATATCTATGAGTTATATTAAGTTCAATAAACGTCTTTTGATCCTATGTGCCGAGTCTTTCTCTGTTCACCCCTGCCTCCCTCCCTTCTTAAACGGGCCTACGTGATCACAACTGAACAAAGCCCAGAGAAGCGAACAGCAACAACTTTATAAATAATATAAGTAGCTTACTAAAAGGTCTAGGGACAGCCAAAAACGGAATGAATGCTTGAAGCAGAAGCCATTCTAGAGACCGGTGGGACCTCGGGCAGTAAATGGACTACTTCTTACTGGCTTCCAGGGCAATTTTGTAAAGCGAGGCGTCCCCAGTGGAGCCCAATTCGACTTGGGCAGCTGCCGACTCTGCCTGTCAGAAAAAAGGGCCCGTTTATAAAGCGTCGTTGGCTGAGGCTCTCGCTCTGGATTAGCTCACCGCTTCTCCTTTGGTTCTAGGGCCGGTGTAAGTACCATATTGGCTCGGCTACCAGATCGGCTCGGGGTCCGTCGTCTGCTGATTACGTCACACAATACGCTATCTACAGCAATAAGGTCTTTTATGGCTTAAATTAAAGAGCCTGTAATGATCTTTCATTTTGAACATAGACCATTCCCAACCTATCTGTATGGATAGTTTTCTTCTAAAAACAAAACATCCCTCGGAATCATCTTGGCTGTTAAAATAAGCCGTCCGTGTTGCCAGATTGGGCACATTTTCAGCCTGATTTGGCTACTTTGAATCACGTTAGGCTGAAAAAAACGGGAATATGCCCAATCTGGCAACACAAACCGAAACTAGACAGACCTACTCGCGCTCACACATGTGCTGCTGTGGTTGCTATGACGACAGCCAGAGCTACAGCACAAAACAGCCAATCACAACTGTCCCTTAGCAGCCAATCACAATGTAGCCTACGCCCATTCAAGCGTACAGCCAATGATATTGTGTAACGTAATCAGCAGACGACGGACCCCGAGCCGATCTGGTAGCCGAGCACTTACACTGGCCACAGACTGGTCCCAGTCTTTACGCAGTCAGTCGCTAGCAACATTTGCAGATTGGTTTACTGCTACTTCCGAGTTATTATCCTCATGTTTACCACAATTACGGCCAGAGTTTGGGGTCGTTTATCCCGTTAGACTTGGCAGATATTGATTACATAGGCCAGTAGGGACTATCAGATTGAGGTTAAATTGCATACTTAATATTGGAAGCCAAACAAGATATAATGGGGGCTGAATTGGATAAATCACAGGCTCACATTACAGGACAATGATTTTGTGCTAGCTCCATCTATATGGTTGGATATTGGCCACTGCCAGCCACATGTTATGAAACTGGTCAAAGGTAGACAATGCAGTCCTTCGTTTTGGCAACTGGGACAAAAATGTGTGACAAATCAAACTATATACAGAGTTCACAACTGTACAGATAAGACCAATGCTGTCGTACATGCATATATTGATTTCATATACCCAGCATTTTTTAAATGCCAACAGTTTCCACTATTTATATAGTCCGTGTTTAGTAATGTGGACCGCAACTTTTGTTTCCGTTTTTTTATAATACAGAAAAACAACTTTGTAATTAAAAGGCCTTTATTTAACCAAAGCAAAATTAAGCAAACAGTAAAAAGATAATCGAATAAAAATGGTTCATGACGCGTGTATGGGGAGTGTGTTCTTTGTGGGAGTCCCAGCCCCCGTTTAAGAATCATACATCTTTCTAAAATCTCTTTATCAAACCCTTTGTCAACCATCATGCTACAGCAAAATAAGCCAAGAGACAAAGGCTATGAGTGAGTGATTGCTCGTTGATATGCTCATGAGCGGGGAGCGCAGTCTCCTAGTGGTACCGCTCCAGGGACAGAGCGCTCTGAGCTGAAACGGTTTCGGACTTCTACAGCAGGAGCAGTGTGTCGGATTTCGGGCAGTCCTTTAGGCTTCAGGGCATTCGCCTGTAAGCAAAGAAACAAAAAAAAATGAAACGCAAAAAAAAAAAAAGTCATACAGGAAATTACGTGCAGATGCACGCTTTTGTGGTGCGTGGCTAGCTAGTCCTGCAACATGGATAACAGGCTGGAGTAGACGTACCGTTAGGGGGCAGCATGACGATGTTGTCGGCCAGAACGCCCTGATCCAGGGAGAATTGATGGAATCTCTGGGTCACCGCTGCACCCACCTCGGGTGTTCGGCCTGGGCAATAATTAAATAAATCCATGTAATTTAACCCCACGATAGGAACATATGTTTCTGTCCCAAGAAGATAACAATACAACAATGACCCTGTGTGCCGGAAGAAGTTGATATGGAAAGGCGTCAGTGACGCTGCTTACTGAAGAGCTTGTTCAGGACCTCCGATACTCCGTCCTTGGTCTTGACGTTGTAGACCACCGCGTGCTCGGCGTACTGGACGTCGATGAAGATCATGTCGTTGTCGTTGCCCCAGGCTGAGTAAGGAAGCATGGCTCATCAGCACATTTCAATCAGTGTGGATGTGTCTAGTTAGGCGTGCTCATGTGCGCGGGTGTTTTCCTAAATCTGCGCGCGTGCGTGTTAGTATATTGTGCGTGTTATTTTCTGCCTGCATACTCTCATACCTTCGCTGTGGAAGAAGAATTTTCCAGGAGTCGCGGTTTTACTCGCCAAGTGAGACATTCTCCAGCAGCTTCCATCGGCACTGAAACAGAAAGTGATTGAATCTCTAGCCAACCCAACAGACCCACCCGATAAGGGTGACATGTCCCCGAGTTAAAAGGTACTACACTCACTTCAAATGGGTGTGGGCGACCTGCAGATCTGCCTCCGCAGTGGGGACCATCACGGCGATGCCCGTCTTCATGCCGGCCTTGTTGTTCACAAACCACGGAGCGTTGGTGGCGAAACCAACCAGATACCACCTTCCATTGACCTAAGAAAGAGAAAGAGAAATGAATGAGCCAACTCAAATTAGGGGGTACTTTTCAGAACCTTAAATTGTGTACGCCTCAATCCTATGCTGCATTACTTTTTATACATTTGTCTTTTCTATTTAACTCATCTTCATATTTAATGAGTAACCAACACAATTCTCAATTCCTCACTCTGCCCTTTTATCATCTACTTTTCATTGATTCTTGATAATCTATGGCTTGTTCTATCCATATTTTAAAATGCATAATAGCAATTCAAAGAGTTTCATACTATACTTCCTGAATGAGGTATAATGCTAGTTCATACTATCGACAGCACAAAAAAGGTCAAATTGGTGTGCTTGTGGATGATGGCTGGTTCAAGCAGCCTCACCTGGCCAGGTCTGAATAGACTCATGGGCTGGGGGAGGCTGCTGCACACCAGTTGCACATGGAATGATCAAGGTGCACACAGTTTCACTTGATGGCAACATGGAACACACGGCCATTTGTCATCACCGCCCTGTATCCTTTGTTCGAAAGAGCCCAGTAAAACCACGATAAGTTGTCTTTGTAACAAGCAGTAACCGACAAATACATTTGCACACATTGTTCAAATCTCTGCAGACCCGATGATGTAACCCTTTTATTCTGCTGGACTACAGCATGTGGTTCTCTCCGTCTTACCCGAGTCACGTCAAAGTCGGCCGCGGGCGTCACATCGGCGCAGACACTCAGCACACACAGCAGGGCTGCCAGTGACCTGAGCAGGGAGTTCGTCATGGTCCTTGCTGATGGGGGGGTTCCTTCAGCGAGTGGAGGGGCTTCGGAAAGAATGAGGTGAAGGATCACAGAGCATTGGACCTCTTTATATAGGGTCCTACTTCAGTCCCCTCCCCCTCTTCTCTCTCCTCCTACTGTCTCCAACAGTCCTCCCAGAGGGGCTGGATAGACACACGCACACACACGCACACACACAATCAGTGCTGACCCTGTTTTGTTCTAAGAGGTCTTTGGCACTCACCAGTAGGAATGCTAATCTCAGCCGTTGCATAATCAGACATGCAAATGAGATTGCCTAAAAAGGCCCAAAAGAAAATCATTTAGCTGTGTGTGTGTGTGTGTGTGTGTGTGTGTGTGTGTGTGTGTGTGTGTGTGTGTGTGTGTGTGTGTGTGTGTGTGTGTGTGTGTGTGTGTGTGTGTGTGTGTGTGTGTAGGGGGGGGGCTGGGGATTCCTGCAATGGTTGTTGTATGTAAAATCCATAGTTTTTCCAACTGATTATTTCGCATCCTACATGCTGGGGAAACCCAGATTTTCATTTTCACATTCTTTAATGTGGCTTTTATGGTTTTCTTTCTGTTCAAGAAAGATATGCATAGATTTGTGAGCAATTCTCTCCTTATTGGTGATTAATATGTTTGACTATTGTGTATTTAGAAAACATTGTCAGGACAGGCACATTTTCAGTTATATCACAGACACACGCACACACGCACACACACACTCACTCACTGGGGTGCCAAGAAGGGGTTAGGTAATCTCAATAGTTTTGTAACCAAACTCTGCAACCCCCCCTACCCCCTCTTTTGCTTCCTCATCTGTTCTTCATTTGTTCTATCGGAAATTGAAATGCAGTATAAATCTCAGCAAAGGATATTAAAATATGTCCTCGCATATTGGATGTTGCTGTACTGATGTGGGTTATGTATTTGTACTTAAAAAAAAAAAAGAAGAGTCCAATCTTCAATCAACAATTCTACCTGTACTCCTAAAAAACACTACTTGAACGAAATAGAAGTTGTTTATTCAGCTAATTTTTATTTAATGTCCTCCATGAAGTGGGTTGAGTAGGATCTTTGTGTGCCTGGCCTCAGCACGTAGGGATGCAATCTATGAAAAAGAAAAAAAACTGTTATAATATCGACTTATTATACAAAGCGGCAAAGGACCTAGTTTATCAACCTCACTTTTATTTAACTTTGGTTATGAAACCTTGCAAATTGTCCATGGCTGTTGCATAACATGTCCCGAAGCTCATGTCAAGCTGAGAGGAGGGGGGGGGGGGAGTAGGATCCATGGTATATAAGGTTATGTAAATAGGTGGAGTTCTGGCCCAAACTCGTCTCTTACATTTGCATCATCATCTGGCTTTGTTGCCCTGTTCACCTTTTTCAAAGCACATTTTGGGGAACTTGCATATATGTGTCTCTTCTTTGGATTCATTTGACTTACCTATAACATGGTCTTTGGTTACAGAATCACAGTGACCTGCAGATAAATGACAGTTTTCCCTTTCGTGAGGAATGCATATCTACAAAAACACTCATACATTTGCAGGAATGCTAGAGATGAGAAGTGAGTATGTGTTAGTTTAATTTATGCACATTTTATTTATATTTAGAAAATAATGTGTTTGAATGTAGTCTACCGGAAATGTGTTTGCTGACAGAAAATTACGATTTTGTTTCCCCAGACTGGATGTGGACTTACCGAAGGTGGGGAAGGGGAAGAGGTAGGCCAAACTCATTCCCTTCTCCTGAGCAAGCGTCTCAAACTTGGTCAACATGGGCTCGGAGAGATTGACTGTAGAGCGACCTGTTTGACCAATCAAACATAATCAACTGTGTGTGTGTGTGTGTGTGTGTGTGTGTGTGTGTGTGTGTGTGTGTGTGTGTGTGTGTGTGTGTGTGTGTGTGTGTGTGTGTGTGTGTGTGATTTCAACTATTGAGTATCACTCAGCCCTTATGAAGTACAGATAAAGTGGCGGTCGCATAACTCAAGGACTCACCGTAGAGTTTGGCAGTAATCTTGCCTTTCTTATGGTAGAGGATAAAAGCATAAGCATTATCCAACTCCATAATGATAACGTCCGTGCCGGGCTCAGAAACAGAATTTCCTTTGATACAAAAGGACAGAATGTACTCAGTTTCTGAAGACAATGAATATTTACTTACATGTTACCATCCAATCCGATAGGATTTACATTTAATAATAACCATAGTATTTTTGACATGCAAAATTATCACAATAGAACATTGCCAAAACATGGACATACATTTGAATGGTGATTAATAATAATATGTATTGCTGCATGTGTGGGTAAAGGACACAGAGAGCGACATTGGGTACCTTTAAGAATGTAGCGTCCATTCGTTTTAGTAGGATAGTATTTCTGTAATATCTCCCAACAATCATGATTACTGAGGAGACGAAGTTTAACAGTCGCTGTTAGTGTAGGACATGTCGACGTACATAGCGCCCTCTAGTGGTACACTGAGGTAGAACTGACAACAACATCACAAACACAGAAGAAGGAAAAATGGTGTGCATGTTCGTACTCGGGTGTATGTGTGTTCCTGTGCGTGGCTTTGTGCTGTTTGTGTGCGTGCGTGTGTGTTTATTTGCACACTTCCACATGTGTATACGTCGACGTCATGGTCCATATACTCACAAGCGTGTTTTGGTGCTGACAGAAACTGGGGAGGATTCCTGCTCAGGAGGGGTTAGGTTTATGACTGTGGCCTCAGAGGAGGCGCCCTGCTGTAGCTGGTGGGGGCACGTTGAGGCCAGGTTGAGAAGGTACCACTTGCCCCACATCTTGCGGGCACAGCACCAGAGGAAGAAGCAGATGGGAGTCAGACAACGTAGCTAAAGGTTCAGGTGCTGCGAGGATGTTTCTTCTAGAAATGTTAGCCAATACTGCCAACGCTACGTTTATGATGTACAGTTTTTATGTATACTCGTCGGGAATGTCATCATTAATAACATTAGAACCAGCATTTATTTTGTCCTTCTGAAAATTCAAATAATCAATCAGAAATAAGTGATAAATGATGTTGTGTGGTTACTTAACACTTGTTCACTCAGTGTTATAAGGCAGTGACCGGATTGATCAATATTGCAGTGTTGCTGTGTGTTTATCGGTTGTTGCTGTGAAACCCTGTCAGACAGTGACAGACTGTGCAAAGGTCAGATAATGGTCCTGTATGCTATTGACTTAGGTTCTTAAAGCCGTATATTTGCAATTTATCTAATAGCTTTTCTAACTGAGCCTGTGCGGTAGCAGCTTTGAGCAAGAGGTCCTGCTCCCTTAAGAACTGCATTTGTATTCACTGTAAGTCACTTTGGAGGAAAGTTTCCCCTAAATAGTATCAACTGACTTTGTGTGATGTTTTCTTGTGTTGGGTTGTTTTATTAAAATTTTTCCTTAACAGCATGAAACATGGGTTTTTCTTTTGCAAAGTTACACTCAAGTTTTTGAAAATCATCAAGGAATCATTCCCAGACGTAATGAAAACCATCTTGGAAATCCAATGACTTTTAAAAATAACAAAGGCAAATCAAGTCTTTAAGTCTTTACGACATAATACGGACAACCTCAATCGGTTGGTGGATACAGTGTTCCTACCTTTGACATGTCTATCGGTGGTGCGCCTGGGCTCCGTTCTACGGCGCTGGGGGTCGGGGCCGGTTTCCTCGGCTTTCTCACGATTCGCTCGCGTTCTTTAGCTACCCCGGCATCCGTGGTCCCCCACAGACAGACACACAGAAGCACCACCGCCAGCGTCACGCGATGCCGTACTCCAGTCATGGTTGAAGAGATCAAGGGCCAGCTCCTAAGAACTTCAAAATCGTCCTCCTCCAAAGGGGTTTTATTTAATATCTTTTTCTTTTATCAGGGGATGAGGTTCTTATTTTTTGGTTTCTGCTATGCTCTGCCCTGACATACAAACAGACAGAGAGAGAGAGCTGGGCGATAAACCATGAGGAGTTACACATTTACTCAATGGCACCAGAAGTTCTGTTGTGTTTACATTTCATTTACAGGATGTCTCATGTTGAACTGGGTTGAAACCTGTGATTCGCAAACTTGAATATTCTAGGATTGCGGTTGAAGTCAGGGTGAAAACCTTTTTCTTTTTAAGTTTGGTTCACAAACCGTTTGACTTATTATGGCAAAAAATCATGAATTGAATTGCAAAGATTTATTGATCTATTATTTATTAAACCAATGCTTTCAATAGAGCATATTGAACCATGCATGTACCAGTCTATTGTTTAACAAGCAAAATCCGCCATTTTCACTGTTCACAAAAACAAATTCTAATCATCTGTAGGAAGTGAGTAATAAAAGTGAAAAAGTAATACATAAATCAGAATTGAACATCAGTGTAAATGTTACAATGAATGTATTGTGTTAAAAAGGACAATTTCCTTGGGTATTTTCATCTTCCTGGTGAAGACAGCTTCCAGAAGATTCTACTCGTTCTTGTCTTCCGGGTTGTTTTCCCGGGCTTTGAACTGAAGGGCCACACTGTTGATACAGAAGCGCTGGCCACTGGGGTCCGGTCCGTCGTCAAACACATGGCCCAAGTGGGCATCGCACTGTGTCACACACAGACACAGACAGACAGACAGACAGACAGACAGACAGACAGACAGACAGACAGACAGACAGACAGACAGACAGACAGACAGACAGACAGACACAACACAATTTGCCTGATTAGGGGAAGAGGGTCTAACTGTTCTATCTTTCCCAGCGTCTATAAATAGGTTCTGGTGGCAGTGTTTAGGCCGTTCTAAGTTGGAGCTGACTAAAAACACCTTCAGCTCTCGCCCCAGAAAAAAACGGTGGTATAAGGGTCGTTACTTTATTTCAGATTTTCAGTCTTTATATCTTTGGGAAGTCGTCAACCAATCAGTCCTTAAAAAAAATAAAGGATGGTACGTTTATTTACCCCTAATCTTGAAACCGGTTTGGCCCGGTATAGGATACTTTTCGTTTAGGTCTGTGTCCCTGAGTGCAACATTTTCTATGCTTAACCTAAAGGGTGGCATCATAACACTTATTTAAGAAACCTGCGATATGTCTTCACCAAGAATCCAACTCACGATTTTGCACAGCACCTCGGTCCCGGCGCTGCCCAGGCTGTTGTCAGGGCGACGTGTTACACAGGCGTGGCTCTCGTCCCGCCCCCACGTCCCATGGGCCTCTGTGAACGATGGCCAGCCAGTCCCGGAGTCATACTTGGCCTCTGAACTAACCAGAGACAAGGGCTGCGGTCAATATCCGCCTTATATGGTCATAGACCACGGAGGGAATGCTGTGGATGAGGTGATAAATGGGTATGTTTGAAAAACAAAATGAATTCATATATACTTATAAGTATTTTGGAATTTACCCTGGATGTATTCAGTTATTTTAATTCATTATTACATTAATTAATATATTATTATTAATTCAATTTTTGGGGGGGGATAAGTCGGATATTTTGTCTTTTGCAACAGCTTGTTCCAACCAAATAATTTGATTGGACAATCCAATAAGTGTTGATAAAGAGCCCTATAGGGACTTTTAACTAAACAGCTATCACTCCTAAATGTTTTCTCTGCTCCCGGGTAGTTTCTTGTAGTTTCGGTGATAGGATACCTGAAGACCGGAGATTCACAGCAGACGCAGTGGTACATCCCCACCTCATTATGGTTCAGGTAGATCCCGCTGAAAGGCTACGAATACACACACAATTTCCAGTAAGTGGAAAAAGGGAAATCAATATAATAATCAATGATATCTTCCAAAATGTTTATTTAAACATCATGAACTCGGTCAGAAGAAGTCCACTTTACACAGCACATTGGTCAGATAGTTTTCCTCAGTGGTCGATATATTTGGTTTTAGAGTCCACTTTACACAGCACATTGGTCAGATAGTTTTCCTCAGTGGTCTATATATTTTGTTTTCATATTGATGCTTGTTTGTGGATCATGTTTGGTACGGGTCTCTTACCACTTCTGTCCCCTTCTCTCTGGTGACAACGTATTGTTCTGGACTAAGTTTCTTTTGCCAGTCGGTGGTCTCATCGTAGCGAGTCAGCGACCTCAGTCCTAACAGAGCGGTCGGGAAAGCATATAGCTGTTCAATGGGGACACACTTGTTGATTTGCATTCAGATGTGCTGCAGGCTCAACGATGCGGCTGTTATTGGCAATTTGTCAGTGTTTTAATCGATTGAAGAGGACAACATTGAAAACCCCCAAAAAAACTGCAGCCTGGCAATGGTTCGCAGCTAAAGGCAATGTGACCCCTTAACCATGCATGCCCATAAAAGTAAAACGGATCAAATAAACGTTCTTCCAGTACCTTGACTTGTGGAGAGGGGTCGAATGAGGACCGGAGTTCTGGTTAATGAGATCGAGGACTTGGCGCTCGCCCGTTGAGAAACAAGGGAAGAGATCCGAGCTAAGAGACGGGACATGTTTTCCTCCTGTACTGTTTGCCTCTCGCTGTTCTGAAGTCAAGTGCAGCGCAGAGCACAATCAGTGTCGCCCATGGTGCAATACTGTCGCTGGCTTATTCAGGACCATGCAAGCTTAAACCGCTTTTATTCTGCGCAGACGTCTGCACTAGGACTCCTAATGCATGGTGGTCGGTCCAATCATAAAACAGTCTTATCTATATTATCTGGGTAAAAGTTGAACCAAAGGGATTATTTCCTGCAGCACGGTCATTTGAAAATAGAATATTTGAACTCTTATCTCGTTTGTTCCCCAAACAAAACCTTGGGCCCTCTTTATGGGAAACCAAAGAAATAGGAGTATAGAAAGTGAAAAAAAAGAGGAATCACATATGCAGAACCACTCTGATCTTTTATTATGATTTGGCAAAACAAGCAACGCATAATAGAAATAAAAGAAACTGTAGGAAAGTAGTCTATATTGAGATCCACCTGTCTGTATTGCATCATGGGTTCTAAATACTCTGGTACTGTATGGCGGCCGGTGTATTGGCTCTCAGCAGGGAGCCGGGCTGGTGCATGAGGTCCACCACGTACAGGCTGCGGGGTTGGGGTCTTGGTGGAGCCCCAGGCTGGGTCTCCCCGGGAAGCAGGACCTCGTTCCAAGCCCGGTTATACTCGCCTCTAACCAGGCTGCAGCTCACCCCGACACGGTCAGCTAAACACTGCAGGGGGTCATTTGGGGGGGAAAACATTGATGGCCAATGAGGGTCACGTGGAGCAGAGTATTGATGCAGGGGAAAGAAAGTCATGGCGCTATGTAACCGGAAGACCTGTTCATATGGAGGAAGAGGAGTGACGTTCTAGATCCTCATATAATGTCAAAACAGGCAAAGTCAAAAGATCATTAAAGGGGTGATATTATGCCACCAGTTGAGAGCTTGAAAATCGGCCTTTTCCTGTTGGAGTGTCCACCTAGATGTGTGATGGCTAGAAAATAAACATTGTCTCCAGTCCACGGGGTAGGCTGGTAGACGGATATATCCAGCACACATCTAGGTGGACACCTCGACTAGGGATCACTAAAACACAGGAAACTGCGGTTTTCCAAACGGCTTGTAATGGCTAACACTCAAACCTAGTGGCATCACATCACCCCTTTGACCATGCATCAGTTGGCAGGGCTCTGATGAAAGAGAAATAAGGAAAATGGAGACCGTGTTCCTGGAGGTAGGCTAGAGATCCAGGGCAAACGTAGGCCTGTACCTTAAAAAGCATGGCCCTGTGGCAGTAGATCCCCTTGCAGACACTACCGATGGGGACGACGTTGGAGCGCCGCCTGAATTTGAGTTCACTCAGGTGGAGCTCCCAGTGGAACTCATGCAGTCTGTCCGTCTCCACCGCTCCACCCAATGCCTCGCTCACCAGCCTGGAAGGAAATCCATCAGAAATCCATGGAGGAGACAGGGGTGAGCTTCAGTTTCTTGTGGCGTTTGTGATGCAATATATGTTCTTAACATAACGGCCAGTAGGTGGCAGTGATGAGACGGGTATTACAGGGCTATGAAGATGTGCTCGGCTGTAGAAAGAAAAAGTGTTATTACCTATGTGTTCTTCCATGTGTGATACAAATGGACTGAGTTAACTAATTTACAGTTACGTTACTCTCCTTTATTCTCTTTATTAAATACTACCTCCATTATCTCAATTCAAAACATTATCTCTTATGAACTATTCTGTGCGCTATGTAATAATTGGGAATGTGCGACTCAGTCACCTGGCGAGGGTGACATATTGTTCCCTCGGATCGCACAGGATGAGGACGGATTTAGTGGCTTCTGTCACAAGCTTCTGGAATGCAGTGTCGCAGGGCGGCGGCCACAGCTTCTCCAAAGCAGGCTCGGGTTGGTCGTTGCTCTCATCCCCATCCCTGTCTTCTTCCTTCTGATCTCTGCTCTTTCCTCTACAGCACAGATTAAATATTAAAGCAAACACATAAAATGGAGAGGGATATCAGTTAAAGGAAGTTAAAGAAGCAATAATTTACATCTGACCACTAGAGGGCAGGAATTATTCACAAAATAATTCTCTGAGCTCATCTACTCCTCGCTCCTTCGCTGCATGGTACTTACCGGGTGAAAGGAAATGCTTCACCTTGAACTTAATGATGTTATTACATGTTATTGTAAACTAAAGGGAGAGCACAAGGGATGAATCTAAATCAGGCAGTCCCGGATTGCTCACGGTTGTGATGACATTATATATATATATTACTGGGACATATACAATTGAAATTGGAATAGAAAAAATTGAAAAGTGAGTAGATAGCTATGTGAGAATAGCCCCAGATCAGTCCACAACTACATATTACATCATTTATTTAAATCGATTTTGATATTCAACCATTTTTTTGCGCCAATTACATGTCTTATTTTTAATGGGGGACTAGGAGACACCACCGAAAGGCCTGGGTATCTGATCCGAAATGGCCTCCCAAGGGCGGATCTTGGATTCTTGAGGTCTAGGAACTAGGAACTAGGAACTAGGACCTTGAGGTCCTAGTTCCGGCCTTGCTGCACACGAAGCCGCTGCGCGCGTATGGGGGGCTAGGCTCCAGGTCCAGACTCTCGCCCGACGGCTGGGCCTGCAATCTGTTGGAACACAGAGATCAGAGCTCCTCCATCTACCCTTGCAGTGCAAGGGCAGAGTGCAAGGCTTGCACTCTGTTTTTTTTCTCTCCTTCATGCTGGGTCTTGTTCATTCATATTGGAAGATTTGGGCTACAGTTAGTAGTAATTTATATTTTTTTATATATTTGTGTATAATAACTTCTGTCAGAATTCCATTTTCTATTACTTATAATGCAACCTGAATCAACCATCCCCAAACAAATCAAATTATACTTTTATGTTATGGTTGCTACCTTTTGGAAAGTGTAAAAGTAGAAGGCAAAGTCTGTCGCATTGACCACTGACAGGTCAGTCCGCCTTCAATAGATCAGTATGAGTCCTTTGTGTTGTTACTGTTACTGGCAGTGACATAAGTGAAGCCACAATAGGTGTGCGTCTCGGTTGTACAGGCTCAGCACTCTATGACAGAGCCGATTGGCAGGCAATTAAATACATACACACACAAAGAGGGCCCCTTTATGTGTTTTATTTTCAATGACAATGTAATTAATGGAAAAACTAAAAGGGTGTGTGTGTGTGTGTGTGGCGGAGGGTGTGTGTTTTGCATTGAGGTTGCCACACTCTCCAAGGAGCTGAATTGTTTAGCCTTCGGGTCCTGCTGACTCCCAGGCGGCTTGCAGAGGAAGCGTAGAGGGGGCCCGGGATTGGTGGACGGAGGGGGTGTGTGGGGGGAGTCTACAGCGCTTTGTTGGAGACACATCCACCAACTTCGCTAATAGCACCCACAGAGGATGGCTGAGCAAACAGCCAAACGCTTTCTAGGAAAGGCAGAAAACCTTCCCAAACAACCATCATCCAGTGACTGGCTGTTAAAGCATCACTTTTCTTAAATTGAGCATTTTATATAAGGCCATGTTCTCATCTCCTACTTTATCCAATAGTTTATACCTTGCTGTTTTTTATTGGATGTAAAAAAAAAAAGATGATAAATTCATACTTTATGAAGATAAATAAGTTTATTGTAAAAACAAATGAAGCCTCCAATAGCCTGTATGTAACTTCCAGAAATATGCACTTCTGGAAGTTACAGCTTCCAGAAGTGCATATTGTATGAAAGGTGTGTCCTCTATTATAAATATCAGATCAGCATTATATCTAAAATACAAAAAACATCTGAATTGGAACACAAAGACGTGAAGTTAACCTCTGTATCACTACAGCGTAATGCGTGCCAATATCTAGTAGCATGTCTGTCTGTCCGTCTGTCTGTCTGTCTGTCTGTTTTTCTGTCTGTCTGTCTGTCTGTCTGTCTGTCTGTGTCTGTCCGTCTGTCCGTCCGTCCGTCCGTCCGTCCGTCTGCCGTCTGTCTGTCTGTCTCTCTCTCTGTCTATATGTATGGTGGTTGGGGTCGTACTTAGCTGCAGCGTTGGCGACGAGGACAGGTCGTTTCCGGTTGACGTGCTGCTTGGACAACTCCTCAAGAGTCATGACCTTATCCCCCGGACGAACCTAGTGCCGAGGCAGGAGAACACGGGTTGGGAAAGGTATACCGGTAAGTTATTATTGGGGCACTAATGTTTTAAGGAGGAGCGTTGTGTTAATGTGACGGAAATTACAAAGTGTTCTAGCCTGTGTTGCTCGGCAACCATTTTTCTCCCTTGAGGAACCATATCGTTTGTTTTTTTGTGAAATCTTACTAGGATGTGTAGTAACTGTTTTAGTAATCGTTTTATAAAAGCAATAAGCCACTTGAGGTTGTGTTTTACCAGAATTTAAAAACAGCTTGAAGGGCTTTAAAAAAATCCTAGCAGTTCCAATATCATTATAAATCAAGGCCTTTCGTGGCTTATTGCTTAAATTAACATTGAAATGTTTTTTTTAAGGAAACTAGGGAGCAAACTAGGGAACTGATGATTTGTTTTTTTAAGCAACCAAAAATACCTCATTAAATTCTGAACTGTAATCATATGTAATGCAATGAGATTGTGGCTGCAGGGCTCCATCTTCTCGCTCGTTCTTAACGTTATGTAATAAATGTTTCCACTTGTCACTATCCAGCAAAGTGTCATTCACACGCACCGGGCCGGCATCGTAGAAGCCATCTGTGGTGATGTCTGTGGAGGCCAGGCGTCCCGTCACACAGTATTTAACCGACAGGTTGGAGGCCAATAGCCTGAACATCGCCATCTCGCTGAATCGGTTCCTGCGGTTCGGGGATTCATTGATCTCCTGGAGCGATTCCAACGCCCTGAGGAACGCCACAGAAACGAGCAGTTTCTAAGCTGTTCTCGATTCTGTCAACACTCACAATGTATGGGATAGAGCACAGATGCAATCACTCTTGTGCCATCTGCTGGTCGGTAAGAATCTACTGCAACTGCATTATAAGTAGGAAAATATCAGATATAACAGAAGATGAGAAAATGCCATTTCCATGTCTGTCAATGTTGTAACCGAAGTGTTGCGTAGCCAAAGGATTGAAGACACAACGACCCTTCATGGAAAAAAAATCTACAATTTGAAGCAAAACAAGGTTTTCTTGTAGGCTAGACTTCATTCAGCGCTGTAGCAGGGACCCCTGGAGTGAGCTTGAGAGTGAAAATGTTGACGGCGCTCGTTTCATGGGCACGGATTTCACAAAGAGTCAGCGTCCCCATTCCGTTATTTTGAATTTCTGGTATAGGGAGCATGCATGAAATCTTTTTGAAACTAAAATTGTTGTTTTGGCCTAATGATGCAACATCAAAGTCTGCAGAGCTCTACAAATAAATCCCAATCATTGATAAATGAAAAGTATAAGCTATCGTTTATTAAGTTGCACAGGCTCAAGTTGCTGCAAAACTTTGTGTCGTTCCGCCACCAACACACTCACTCCAAACTTATCCGATATTATGCTTCGCAAAATATCTTCATAGTCACGACTTTATGAATTATTTGGAGCAAATGGTTGGGTATCTAGAGCAAATACTACATTAGAATAATTCCTATTTGTGTGTTGCTGAAGAAATGGCAAGCGGAAAAAACATAAAAACATAATTCCTATCTTTTTCCTTGGGTTTGTGTTTTATAGGACATGAGCACGTGGTCTTACCCGAGCTTGCAGAGCTCCACTGACGTGGCCTCCTCGTTGGCGCAGACGCTGATGGCCCAGCAGGCATTGCTACGGACCTCCTTGTGACGTGAGCTAAGGAGGCGGACAAGTGGAGGCAGACCTCCTGCCTTTCGGAACTAGGTAGGGAAGGGACCAAACACTCTTCAAGTATTAATGTGCCCTGCTCTCAGGTTGGCATCTTTCAATGTATGATGGTAAAAACCGGTATTTCCAGTCTATTTAAAACCCCATTCATGAATCATTAAAGCTAGTGTAGGCAATTTATTTTGGAAGCATTTTTGGAAAAAACGGTATCTCTTGCTGTCAAAGGCCTGTAGTCAATCCAATTGTTTATTTCGGCCCAAATGAAATTATGCGATGGCCTACCTGCCTTTCTACCTACCTACGGCTACCTCGGTGCACTCTGTCCGTGCACTCATTGTGCATGACAGGAATCTTTGAAAAGGGTGGGCAGACCTTTTTTCTAAAGCTAGCAGGAGGGTCATGTGTTTTGAAGTGTCGGAGGGAGCCCAGAGGGAGCCCAGAGGGAGCCCAGAGGGAGCCTGAAGGGAGGGTTTGGTTTTTTCGGTTGGCTACTTTAAAACAGTAGCTGGTTGGGTTCTCCATATTACCTACCCTGGCTTTAAGGTTTTTAATAACCAAGCTCGGTTGACGTACTTTGATTAATAGATCATTCATCCTATGGCTCAGTATTGCATTTGATGCAATTAATGAGTATAAGGTCAACACGCACGCACGCACGCACGCACACACACACACCTCCTTCCTGGCGTGTGGCTCGCATGCGAGCGCGGCCAGGCATCGCGTGACCTGCAGTAGGCTGTCGGTGGTGGTGGCGGACTGCAGGGTCCCAACCAGCGCTGCCGCGGCCCCATGTGTCAGGATCCTGCATCGGAGGGGCTCCTGGTCGGCCATGTTGGCCAGGGTGGCCGCAGCATGGCTGACCAGCGTGGAGGAGCCCTCGCTGAGCATCTGCACCAAGACCTCCACCCCGGCCGCCTCTTCCACAGCACTAGGGGGCGCCAGAGGGAAACTTGGTTGACAGTTATTGAACTGGATAAACTGCTTGTTTATCCAAAAAAATCATAATTTTTTGCCTGTACAGCATTTATTTTACAATGAAAAGTATTAATTGACATTAAAACTTCTTTAGTAGACATTCCATAAACAATCACTACAGAGGGTTCTCAATGTGGATCCGCAAAGGGCAATATATTCTTCTCATAACTTCTTCCAATACAATATTGACTAAATACTATAGTGATGCAATGACTAAGGCAATTATATCTGACCTTCTCCAATGACTAAGACTGCTGACTGCTCCCATAAAATGTTCACAGGACATGGACGAGAATGTGCGAGAGAGGGAGTGTGTGTGAGGGAGAGAAAGAGAGAAAGAGAGAGAGGTTGGTGGTAGGGGATGGCTGAGGGACTCACGCAGCGTTGAGTTGACTGTCGTGCGTGAGGCTCGACAGGGCCTGGACGGCAGCCTGACGCAACTCCACACAACTGTGGCTCAGCAACTGCACCACAACATGCAGGGCCTCTGAAACACACACACACACGCACACACATTCATACAGGCGTGATGCATTCTGACGTAGTTGTTAGCGGTGATGGTATGTGTGGGACATAGCATGTCTGCGTGCATAGGGCAAGTAGCTGTTATCTCAGAGAAAGTGCTTTGGCTAATTTGATTATGCAGGTCTCTATCAATTTCGACTAAATCTTGATGTTCATGTACCTATGTATGCATGAATGTGTGAAATGATCTCTCTATTTGTCTTTGTTACTATCAATACGGATCTGTGAATCTATTTATTGGTAGGATTAGGCTTAGACTATATATTTGTGTATCTGTATGTATATAGGTAGTTTCTGTGTATATGTATCTATGTGCTGCTGCATGTGTGTTTCTATGTACTTTTGGTCTCTAAGTGTGCATCTTTCTACTGTGATGGCCAATGTGTCTATATTTTTGTGAATCAATGTTCAAGCTTGTGTCTGTGGATACAGTATGTCCAGGCTTGTGCCAATATGTGTCACTATGTTTGTCTACGTGTGTATTTTTGTACCGTTTGTCTCTATGTGTTTATCTATGTCCATGTTTGTCTATGTGTGTATTGTTGTGTCTTTTGTGCTGTCCGTGTCTATGTGTGTATCTATTTGTTTATCTATGTCCATGCTTTTGCCTGAGTGTGTATCTATGTACTGTCTCTGTATTTGTGTGTATCTATGTACTGCCTGTGTCTATATACGTATCTATGACCATGCTTGTGTCTATGTGTGTATCTATGTACTGTCTGTGTCAATGTGTATATCTATACGTGTATCTACGGCCATGCTTGGGACTGTGTATGTATCCGTCTCCGTGCGTGTGTGCGTGTCTTACCCAGTTCCCTGAAGGTGTCTTTGCTGACCAGATGGATACTCATGGTGGCCACGGCATGACAGGCTGCCGTCTTCACACCATCTCCCTCAGCAGACAGTAGCCCCACCAGAGCCGTCTCCACGTCGTGCGCGTGGAGCAGCTTCCGGTTCTCTGCTAATAAACATGACAGAGTTTGTGTTGATGCTCATCCATGACAGGCTTCACTTTTGGTTTGTCTAAAGGAGCGGAGATGCATGGCGCCACGAGCGCACATGTGTGTGTATTTCTGCCTGTGTCCGGATGTGTATCAATCAAGGTCTAATTAGGGTATGACACCCTTCCCTCCACCACCCCTCCCTCCTTCTTTCCGTCCATCCCCCCTCACTCCCTGTCTTTCTCCCCCTTCCTCTCACTCTCTCTCTTGCTCCCTCGCTCTTTTTTCTCTCTTTCTCTCTGTGTCTCTCTCTCTCTCCCCCCACCACCACCACCACCACCCCTCTCCCTCCCTAGCCTCAGAGCAGCTTACAGCTCCGTGCCACCATGGCGATGCAGGTGGCAGCGCTGGTCTGGACCTCCGGCAGCGCGGGGGCAGGTGAGAGGGCGACGAGCTGGATCAGCCGGCTGAGGCCTCCGGTCTGGTGGACCAGCAGCAGGCTCTCCCGGTCTGCCACGCAGTTGGACACCACCCTGAGGGCCTCCACGTGAAGGTCACTCAGGTCCTGGAGGAGCAACATGGAGAAACATGAGGTACATTTTTAAATCCATGACTAGCCGTGTTTTGTTTCTAAAGACTGAACTATACGAATTAGAGATTGCAACATGTTCATCTGCCAATTATGAAGCCTTTCCCATCAAAATAAGGCGAAACACACTCAAGACACATTGGCGCATGCGCATAAATACACACATCGACACACATAGACATACACACACCCGGGCACTCACACACACACACACACACACACACACTATCACAGACCTACCTTGTCGTTGATGAAGTCCATGATCTTCTCGAAGCCCTGCACCTCTCTGAAGGCTGCGCGTGCGTCACGGTCGAGGGTGAGTCTCTCCAGGATTCTAAGGGCCAGCAGCTGGATGACCGGGAACTCTGACCTCACCAGGGCCAACAGTGGGGGGACCCCCCCCAGCTCTCCCAGGGCCGCACGGTTAGGGTGATCCTTTACAGCGACCGATAGAATTTATTTTATTTAACAACAAGAAATGATTTCCACTAAAAGATATCTGATATAATTTGCAGGCCTCAGTCGATCTGCCTTTTCTTTTGTGTAATCAAACTGTGTAATCAAACTGTAATCAAATTGTATTTAAGGATTGTAAAATTGCCTTTAGTAAGCGGTTATTACTGAGGCTATAAGCATTGTAATGTCAGTTACTGTGGCAAAAACATTAAAACAACATCGATTCATGTACACCGTTGTACCTGGACCAGGTTCAGGGCGATCTCCAGAGTGTTCTTGGTGACATCTGGATCGGGACCAGACAGGAGCCGGATCAGAGATGGCAGCCCCTTGTTCTCGGTGATCTGGACCTTACAGACGAAGTCCACCGACAATGTTGAAAGGCAGAGAGTGGCAAACTCATGGACCACGGTCTCCTCTGTAGCAGGAGCAGAGTGGGTTCAAATAAGAGGGCAGGATATGAAAAGGAATGCATCAAATAACATGGCACAGTGGAAGTATTTGTCTTCGCTTCACCTCTACACCACCAGCAATTGGACAATTCATTATTCAGATGGTCAGCCGGTTGGAATAGCTCAAAGTCATGACTTACCCTCAGGCAACAGTTTTTCAATGACTGATGGTATTACATCAAGTTTCTTTAGAGCAATTTTCACATCAACTGCCAAAGGAAATAGAGACAAAGGGAGCCACATTGGAACACATTGCTGTTGGGTAAACCGAACAATTTCTCAGCCTATTAGAAAAAATAAAATGCATGATAGTGAACAAGTAAGAGTTGGCAACTAAAAATATAATCAAATTATGTGTGTTTTGTATGTTTCTTGTACATTTATGTTACACACTATGTGGCAACATAAACTTTTACTTAGTTAATCACGCAGGAGACCACATTGGCTCACACACACCATTGGCCGCCATCATGCCCACAGCCATGATGGCATTGCGTCGAACCCTTTTGTCTTCGTGGTTAATGTGCTGGCAGAGAGGCGGCAGAGCCCCGAGCCCAAGCAGTGACAACTTGTTCTCCTCTCCTGGCGATAGGGGGAGACATTGAGCAGGAAGAAATGACCACGGTCCCTTGACAAGCATTTTATACGTGCATTCTGTGTCTGTGCATGCTGTGTGTTTGTGTGTCTGTAATCCGTATGTGTGAGTCATATATATATATACTGTGGAATGTGCCTTGCGTATTTATTTAAAATATAAAAATGTAGTTTCTGAAGAGAAAACAACAACCTGGCGATCCGACACATTCATCAATCAATTAATTAATTAATTCAGCCCTTGTCCTACCTTTCTCTGCGAATTTATAAATGGCATAACATGCTTTGGCCAGAACGTCCTCCTCGGGTGAGCTCAGCATCAAGACCACTGTGGCGGGAGTTTTGCTCTCAAATGGTAATGGTTCAAACTGAAATTGCAAAGTGTTCTTCAGTTAAAGTAACATGTTTATGTGCTAAAGAAGGGGTGACGAAAATTTAGTGAATGGGCTTATAATATAATTTACCGGCTCTTTGCGTGGTGTTTCAATCTCTTTCTTTACTTTCTTACCCATTCTATAAACATAAAAGTGAAACGGTTAGATGCAGTCGAGGCAACATTAGTGGCTACTGGCTAGTTAGTCTAAAAGGGAATTAGCTTGGAGCTAAACACTGCCATACAACCATGTCCACTAGCATTGACATGGCTGCATTTTATTGAATAACATATCTAGCCTACTTCTTGATCTTCATTATAATCGGTATAATGAATCATACCTGCTCAACACCGAAGAGGCACTTTAAACTTCAGGGGAGCTTTGAAACCGGAGTGCGGTGTTTTGAAGTGAGGTTGACACTGCGTTGCTAAGCGACCTGAGCCGCAGTGTGCATGGGGGGAAGGGGGTTGAGGTGTTGTCACTCATTTATTTTGACCTGTAAAAACAGCAAGGTCATGCCAATACCAACAGGATGCGCTGTAGTTAGCATTTTACATATCATATTATGTTGTTGTAGGATTTACATGCAACATATGTCTCTTCGACCTTTGTTCTAACTGTTTCGTAGCAGGCTGCTGCTGGTCTTATTTGCAAGGATTGGAAGCATTTTCTGGTTTCTTCTTCTTTTTAAAAAAAATTCTGGCCTATAATCGAAATCCAAACGGCCAATGTGCCTATATTGGACCAACAACACACCCATATAACCTTTTG
Source organism: Gadus macrocephalus (assembly GCF_031168955.1). Classification (NCBI taxonomy): domain Eukaryota; kingdom Metazoa; phylum Chordata; class Actinopteri; order Gadiformes; family Gadidae; genus Gadus; species Gadus macrocephalus. Next base: position 13,349,526 of record NC_082404.1, read on the forward strand.
TGGAATAATGAGCAGTGCTATGATACTCTAGTGGCCGGATCATCTCAAGTAATAAATCAAACCAAAATGGAAGGACGGGTTCAATAAAATTGGCTATTAGAGGTAGGCAGTCAAGAAGACATTAATGACCATTAAGGACCATTTGAGTCAATAAAAAAAATATGGCTATGAAATGAATGAATGAGGCAATACGTTTATAAATAGATTACAATTTGTCAATATATTGAATAAAATAATATGGACTTTTTTCACAATAACTACTGTTATTTATTTCAGGGAACTTTAATTTTTTTTATACATGTTCAAATGAGTGGCGTGGTTATCAGACCAAAGCAACAGCAGTGAATCACTGAATATACAACAGTACTGAATATAGTGAAGCTGCAAAGATTCTGGCGGATGGAAGGACATTACTCCATAGGACTATGAAAATAAGGTGGGACAAGCTGTTCTTGAAGACAAAATGAAAGAAATCAATGGGCTCAGAGATACCATGCTATTCTTAGCCGATCAAATCGATCAGTATGCTTTATCAGTTACATATCATATATTATTCAGCCTCGTATTGTATTATTTAAAAAAAATACTCGGGTGGATAAGTGCTCTTCAAGATATGGACATGGATGTCGAAGTCTTTAATTGTTTGAGACTAATTTGGAAGATGTCCCCTCATTTGAATATGGAAACGTGGCTTTATGAAATAAGTGGGGCATTGAATAACAAAATTGGGCATTATGAAATAAAATAAAATGTGCCATAATGAAACAGATAAGTGTCCTGAAATAAGTAAAAGTCATGCAAAAAATTCTAAATACAAACGTATTTATGTATTTGCATCTCTTTATAGCCTAATTTATATATTTCATAGCCTTTTATTTAATATTGACTCAAATGGAATCCGATACTGAAATTGTTGCGCCTTTTCAAATGACACTGAATGATATGCGCGCGCTGAGTGCGTTCGTGCATGCGTGTGTACGTGTTTGTGTGTGCGTATGCATGTGTGTTCATGCATTATGTGTGTGCTCGTGTATGTGCGTGTGTGCGTGAGTGCGTGTGTGCGTGTGTGTGTGTCTTCGAAGAAGGGGAGAGAGGAGAGAGGAGGGAGGGGCGGGGGGTGGGCGTCAGCGAATCAGAGCGAGAGAAACAGCACGTCGGCTCTATGTGCACGAGGGAACGCAGGCTGTCACCTCCCCTCCGTCGAGCTGTCAGTTGACAGCCACACACACGTAAAGGGCTCGGGATTTAGCTGTTGCGGATAGAGCTGTTAGTACTAGATATGTCTCGTAACGTTTTAATAGCGACCGGGCGAAGCCAGATACCTTCAGCGCAATAGACAGTCAGTGAGCTCTGTGGACTGACCTCCAATACGCAACGTGACGAGCGCTTAAACGTTGGCTAGCTGTAGCGGCTAGTGGCTTAGCTTAGCTAGCTGATGAACGGAGCTTTTCCAGCTGCAAGGACTGCGCGGTGAAGTGCTCTCGGTGCCTCCGTAGCCGTCATTCATCTCACGGGCTAGCTTGCTTGCTATCGAAGGTCAGGGAACAGTGAGGATCGGATTGGAGCTACCTTAATGGTAGCAATCTCTATGGCGCTTTTAGACTGTAGTCTGAGCATAATTAGAGTACATGCATCAGTCTCTACGTTGTGATCGTTACCTCCATAGGGGGTTCTCGGTGTGATTAAAAAAAATCGGTAATATTTTGCATCCCGGTGATTAGCTGTGTGGCTATCTGCCTTGGCTAACGGCCACTCGGAGGGTGGCTCGGCTGCTGAGAGCCAGGAGACAAGTCTAGGAAGGAAGCGGTGACTTGTGATGTGGGCTGGAATGAAGGAGCGAGCTGTTCAGCGAACGTAGAAAGGGCAGTATTAGCCGAAGTAGATTGGATTCTAGTTTGTCTAGATAGGGGCATAGCACCAGTGAGGAAAGGTCGGATTAATCACAAATCAGGACGCTTGTAATAGCTAGTTGGCTGAATGAATAGTGTCTCTATTCGTTGAGACGGGAGCTGGTGGTAGAAAGAGAAAAAGTAACGCAACGATATTCTATACGGGCTCATAAGCACACATTTTACTGCTCTGAAAGATGGCTTCGGCGAGTGCTATTGTCGCATCTATTGCGAGTAAAACGAAGACAAAGAAGAAACACTTCGTTGCCCAAAAAGTGAAGCTTTTTCGTGCCAGCGACCCTCTGCTCAGCGTGGTGATGTGGGGAGTCAACCATTCGGTAAGTCAATCCTTGTTCCAACATATTTTGCATGGCGGTGTTTTAGAGAGCCAAACATTAAGCCTATCCATACCCGCTAGTCGGCTTCTGTATACAGTGGTACAGCTGTTGACAGACCCATCTAATTTAACTGCTGCTGTCATAAGGCTGCACCGCTTTCAAATGCAAATACGACCGTGACCGTGTGATCGCAGCTTCTCACGGTCTATATTTGACTTGGTGATTTGTTAATTAAACGCGGGCCAGACTTGTATAAACTGTAATTCATTATGAATGATATCAACGTGTTCGTTAAAAGATGTGCGCATATTAGAGCTTCTTCTTTGGCTTCCTGTTGTGCATATGTAGGATAAGCTCCTCGGCCCAGACCCTGTCATTTTTCCATGCAAAAGAGCTTATCTCTACTCACTGTCTCTTCCTTGCTAAACACGGAACCACTCAGGCAGAATGGATCCAAATATGTATTTCAACCGCCAATGTCCCTTCCTCGTCGGAAAATTATCCAAATCGAAAATGTGCAAAAGACCACGGTTACCTTTATTTTTGGAAAACAGACAACCCAATCCTGTAAACATGGCTATAATGTATACACTATATGCTATAGCCTTATCTTATTGTAATATCTTTAAATGTATAGTTTATGTTATTGCAGCATTGGTTCATTTAAAAAACACTGACATAATCATTTGCAATTACTATGCCAGGATATTACAAAGGATTCGTAACAATCTAACACACTGACCTGCTCTTAGTTTAGATGCATTGAATATGTCTCTTATAGTTCATCTAAGTGCATTAGATGTAAAGACAATTTCTTGTTTATCGCTTTTGTAGATCCCTGGTTTTATTTACAGAAGTACACACTGCATGTTTGATTTAGGCCTAGTGACATTACAACACTGCCCTATGGATTTATTGGAGAACTGGGCATAATTTCAACACTTCTTGTTGTCAAGAATATTTCCCTGCCGAAAGTTGTACGAAAAACTGGTTCCCCAAGCAGATAGATTAGGTCGGTTTTTAAATGGTGTTTGATCGGGATGTTTAATCACCATTTGGCACTTTTAAGTATTGCTTCATTGGCACTTGTGGTGCAGACCAAAATGTTGTTTTGCTTATAAGCATATATTGGCAATCAACTCCAGCTGCATGGCCCATAACACACCAGACTGTTGAGGAATACAATCCTTTGCAATTTTCAGCAGCGCAACATGTTCAAACTATTCTCTTTGATTGCATAACACAGACCAAGGAGTCCTCCAGCATATTCCCTCATGCCCCTCACTACCATGCCTGCTTCAGTTACAGTGATCGTTTGCTTGTACCGTAGTTCTGAAATAATTGTACTATCGATGCCAGGCCACCAGCAACTGTAATACTTGTTCTGCGTGGGATTATTTTTGGACCACAAACTACCATTTGTGTAGGTTGAAGGTTTATTCTTTTTTTTGAATGGGGATATTAAACCGTGTGACACTTGAGTGTAAGTAGCCCAGAAGTCATGGAACGCTTGTTAAAGCGAGGGCACAGACCTGTTGAAATCCAGATGCGAGATCCGCCTTGACCTTTGCTACAACTGTCCCACCCTATCTCTGCTGTGGCTGGGGGACCAATGACGTATGGAACCGATCCATGGCATTGCATGGTGTTGCGGCTACATGATTGTTAACCGCTGACACGACGGGAGAGCTTAAACAGTCAGAAGTCAAAACAAGAGATTGTTTCAGGCATGTGCACAACCGTGTTTCATCACTGTTTTGGTATACTGCCAAATTTCAAAATTCCAACAATACTGCTATGTTTTGTACTCATGGCCTTGCTTGTCGGAAGCTTTAAAATCAGAAGCTGCTTACTATTAAGACTTTAATGCCATAATGGAGCAGCTGACTAATTAACATTGCTTGACACTTTGCCATTAATACCATTAATACATACTTGTACACTGTTCAACAGTCGTGCGTAAATGATGTGGAAAAGAATAATGTTTCAATAGCAATCCCGAGCTGTAAACTCTTGAGGCCTAGGAGGTGAGCTTACATGGACTTGTGAAGAAACCACTGTATTTATTGGCTCACCAGCTCCTACTATGGAGAAAGACTAGGCTGTGAATTGACATACCTGTGCGTCATCCCTCAGCTACTCTGTCTCAATACAGTTTCCTTCATTTGGCCCCGAGCCATTCCTCTGCAGGTCATTGCCCTGCGTTTCTATAGTATGACACCTGGGGCAGTGACTCGAATGCCCCTTTAACCTGTGCATTGCCCAAATACCATTGTACTCTAGATATATTCGTTTTTTAAATATTTGTTATTTTTTTGTAATAGATATTACTATTATTTGGCTATGTGAATCATTGACCTCCAGAGTAAGCTACGGTTGAAGGCTGAGGATTTAAGTCTGCAGTACTGAAATAGATTCGGCAAACCAGTGCCATATGGGGATTCTTGTTTTGTCGGCAGCCAGACACTTAAACATTGCATTCTGTGAAATTGGATGACGATACAGTGATTATGAATTGGTCCCAGTCTTGTTGGAAAGCGACAGTAAACCCTCTGTTGCTATAAATACATTAATTAATTAATTAAATAATTGATCTCATGTTTTCTCTGCACAGTGTGAAATGTGTGAACATGTATTCTTCCCCGTTATAATTTGAGTGTCATGTCGTATCGAACCTAATTTTATTTTTATTACAATGTTATATCACAAGCAAATGCAATTCTTCCTCTGCGCTATAAGGACCAAAAGAATAAATACATTTGCCCTCCAATAACACAACAAATTTGTGATCTGTTGAAAGTGATTGTATTATGCAAACACCAGTTGATTTTGTGCCAACGCCAGAATGTCAACTAAACCAAACCAAAGTGGAAAATGGAACACAGTGCTGAGCTAAGCTTAAATGAGTCATCAAAGCATATGACCCCTGCAAACATTCACTGTGAAAAATTAACCTGACGAGTAGAACAATTTCCGCTGTGTCTAGATGGACCCTCCAGCTGAAAGCGCTATATGTATTGCGGCGAGTGGCCTGCTACTGTGGAATGGCTTTCTACATACCGTAGGAAACGGGGCACCTTTGTTGCAGAAATGGTTGCACAATGGTCAATTTATCACAATTAAGCCCAAATGTCTTGCCTCCAACACGGGTCACAAGTGTATGTGGGAATGGTCGGAATATTATTTTAGAGATTTGTCAGACTTCATCGGGAAATAGTTCCATGTTGTTGCACTGACTCAAAAAACTATGGGTCTCAGTGTGCTTTTTTTGAGTGCCGCAAAAAAAAAAAAAAAAGTCAGAATGGATGCCACTGTTGGGTCGGTTTTCTGTGTGGCACTGTCACTCATTCGTGGGCTTAAACACAGGCTTGGGGCATCTACCATATAATCCTAACAATCAGCTTGTTGGCTCCTGCGTTTGACCTGCTGTCAGGTTTCCCTCCTTCTCTATCCCATCCAGTTGACCTGGTCATCAAAGACAGGTTCATTAGCAAGCACTGATCATTGTAGGTATATGAGTAGTGGTGGGCTGTTAAAGTAAGAATGTCGATCTTAGTTTTTAGTTTGAATTAAATGGCCCTTTTGTGTTGCACAGAGTGGCTAGGTCTTGTCATTCTATCTAGACGCTGTTTATCGACATTCATAACTCATCTAAACCGTCATCTGCCAGATTCTTTCATTATATCTGACAACATTTGCTGAGTTTTCTCTCTCTCCCTCTCGCCCTCTCACCCTCTTTCCCTTTACCTCTTTCTCTGACTCACAGTAAGCTGTGACTATGTCTTTTTGATTGCATAATAGGGGATTCTATAAATATCCAGTGGATCAACCTAAAGCTAATATGGGATGAATATGGGTAAGAAGAACAGAAGACTGGCACTGGCTCAGCTCACGTAAGACCTACTTTCTCATCATGGCAGTCAGTCTGACACAGAGTTCTACCCCAGGCGTGGCTGTACATTAGCTGCAAAGGTCTGCACCTTTTTAAACATGTTGCAATTGAATTGCAGGGTATTCCTTTCATAGTTTTGCGTTTCACTAATAGGCCACCACTGCATTTATTTCTGGTAGAAATGACTAGCTTGTTGATGGACCTGTTTACGATGTTACCATTGACAACAGAAAAAAACATTAGTCCCTGATGAAAAAGGGAACCCCAAGAGAGTTAATGACGCACACACCAAAATTTGGTTACTGGCTACACACACAGGCGCGCATGTGCACGTTTAAACACATCTTAAGGCAAGGGTGCTTGTGGTATGTAGTATGCTGCATGCTAATGATTTCTGTTGCTGGAGGGCTATGTCTTCTGCTGGGGCCCCCTTTCTCTCTTGTCCTATTCACTGCTGTTGGAGGCTGAATGGGAGGCTAGTGTGTGTAGGAGGTGCTGACAATGACGTCCTCATTTTGCAGGCCTGACTTTATTTGTTCATAAATCCTAATCGGTTCATGCACATATGCAGGGGAAAATTGAATTGGCGGCTGCATTTGTCTGCTAATGTTGGGTTTGACTGAATTCAGCCTCGCGCAGAAAGCGAACCGTCTCTGTACTGGAGCATCATAAGCAGTCAGTTGTCATTATGATTCAAGTGAATGTCACAAGCACATGGTTGCACAATATATATTTAGAATATACATTAATAGTGATAGTGATGGGTGATACAATGATGTAAAACCTGTTCGCCCCATTATACAACAGAGGTTGACAGAAACGTATTTTTATGTGCAAGCAACCTCATTGCCCCACATCTTGAACTTCATCTCCTACTGAGGATCCACTATACAATGTGGTTTGGGCCTTGCTTGCGATCCTGCAGGTCTTTGCAATCCAAATAAAGACTGGATGCAGGGGGCAGCTGTGGAGAGAGACACACACACACACACACACACACACACACACACACACACACACACACACACACACACACACACACACACACACACACACACACACACACACACACACACACACACACACACACACACACACAGTAAGCATAACATTTGCGGGAGTATTACTGTAGCTAATGAGACCCTTTGTACATAGATTTGTATACTGAATTGAAATGACACTTCAGTATGTAAACACTTAAGTGTTAATCTTAATTTGGAAAACATGGATTTTTTTCCAACACTAATCTGAAGAGTGGCCTTTTACTCTTTAGAATATTTATTTTACCTTTCAGATGAGAAACCCCCTCTTCTGAGTGACTCTGTCCTGTGACTTTGTTCCTCATCGTAGCTGTGTTTGACGTCCACACCCACCTCCCCATTCTTCTGCTGTGTAGGCAGTAGAGGGTTTGATAAGAAGGGGCGACATTTCTCTTTTATGCAGGGTGTATCCACATTACAACCTGCATTGAATAGTCCAGGCACGACAACATAGAGGAATGATGTAATGGCATTGTCGGACAACACGAAGGTCAAGTCCCGGCTCGATACACTCCACACAATTCAATTGCTGTCAGAATGTGTTCCTTAACATTTGATCATGTTGAGGTTGAGCCCAGCTTAAGGTGGCTTGGAATGGATATCGAATGGAGTCCAGCATTGTGCTGCAGCCCATGTTGCGTATTATTACGACTTCATGGTGAAGTCATATCCGGTAGGGGTTTTGTGCTAGAAACTGCAGATATAGCCAGCAAAACAGTTCTATTAACTTGCTTATTAGAACAGGAAATGAGAACTTTGTGAACATCCAAACCAGCAAGCTTTTTTCTGGTATTGCGTTTCTATGATTACCAGACTGTTCAATTAGCCTAAAAGGTTTTCAGGTTATCAGAACCACAGTAAACTCTGTTGCTGCAGAAAGCATGGGCAGAGTTGAATTAGGGCTAAGTTAGCCTATACTTCACCAGGATCGGTCAACAGATTGTGCCCGCAGCTTTGAATCAGCATTTCCTTTACAGCGGTGTGGCCGTTTGTCCATTATAATTATGGGTAGATGGACGGACAACGTCAACCGTCTCATCAAATCCAGTCTATGTCGTGCACAACTAGATTCCCCAATCCTCCTTCTGTTCATTCGGGGCATATGTCTCTCCTGTAAGATCCTACAAAGATTTAGTGGAATTAATACTTGGTTATGACTACTTCTAATGTTATCCTTATTCACATTGATCATTTACTTTTTGGGTCGGTGACCTGGGTGCATTTTCACAACAAAGAGGACCTTAAAATAATTCTACCATGTACCTTTCTATCTACGGCCCTGTTGTTGCCTAACAGCCTATCGAGGTAGTGGCACACCGCAACTAGGTACGGGGCCAACCCAGTTCCCCTCGGAACTGAAAAGTAAAAGCTTGTTCGTTTAGCCTCCATATTACTGTGCTCTTATTTCAACACAATCGTATCAGCACGGCCCTATCGGGGAAACATCAATCCCTCAGCGTCGGGGGGAGATAGTGCTCTTTCCACGCTGCTGACGGAGCATGCTTACTACACACACACTCTCACACACTCGCAGTACACACCGCCTTCCTGTCCGACCAAGCCACCACTCGCGCTCGCTCAACTCTGAGGCCGGAAAACCTGTCTTAGTCACTATTGCGACAAACAGGACGTAGTGGTGTTAAACTTGGCTGGGTTGGGGTGGGGGGGGGGGGGGGGGCGCTGATAGCTGCAAGGGAGATTAGGGTTTATGTCGGCTAAAGACTAAAACACAACTCAAGAGGCGTACTTAAGAAGCCCTCAAGCGGGGAAGGATATCGGGATTGCCCCTTAGATAAGACAAGAGAACGTGTGATTTGCAGAGTCTAACGGCTCTAGGAGTTTTAATTTACTTCAGAAAGGATCTTCAGAGAACGTTTTATTTTACTGTAGTGTAGTCAACCATATTGGTATTATTTCCATAGCAGTTCTTGCTTATAAATTCCTATTGTGTGGTGGGCAGATAAAAGCTATTCAGTGGTTGGTTATGTACCCTCTTTTGAGTTTGAGATGGCTTTAGATCCATCTAGGAATGGCAGATGAAGTGAAAATAGGCTTGTCTTTTGTTTGATGCTTACATCTGATCTATTATTAGTAGACTAGGCTGTACGCTGCAGTCTGAGAACCAGTACTTTTTCATGTGACATCTAATTATTGTTATCAAGAGCAGTGTTCTGAGAAGTTCCTGACTTCTTTCTTTTGGACTAATGGAGGTCATTATACTGTGTTGCTCCACAACAATGTAATGGAACTCGTGTCTGGCACAATGCCATGGGATGTTGTGCTTTCTCACTTAATTTTGAAACCGGATGTGTCCTCGATCATATCCTTGTCTAACAAGAGGACATTTTGAGTATAATTGTGTAATTAATGTAACAATAATAATTAGGTTTATAAATAGTTAATATGTATCATTCATATTTGCATTAGCATGTAGATAGGTAATATATTAATGTGTATGTACTATACGATGCAGCCTCTTTCTGTATGTGAGGCTGTTTGTAGATGGATGTGGTAACACCAGTCATTGTCTCTGCCTTTCGCTCTCTGTGAAACAAAGCGTTGTTGTTCAGGTGACATCTCCCTATGGAGCGCCTAGTACCCAGAATGCATTGCATCCACAGCTTGACTGTGACATTGACGCCTGTCACACCAGGTCACTATGATGAGATGCCTAGATATGACAAGCGGCCACTTGAATCGTCTTGTCACTCCCATTCTAGAGTTGTCACTCGTCAGCATTGGTTAGTTTTCCCTTTCTCTTTCCATTTCATTCTGCACTTGTAATGTAGCCTAGGGCCTCGGTTCACAAAGTGGGGTCCCCGGACCCCGGGGGTCCGCGGCGCGTTGCCAGGGGGTCCGTGAAGAGCTTGTTGTTACAACATAAACATACCGGTATTTATGGAAAAAATGTTGGGCCGGTCGTCATTACTCCCGTCGGCGTAACGATAAACCAATGTGAACACTCGGCTTTTACATTACGTCAAACTCCCTCAGGCTTTACCTTCACATCTCGCAACTAAATAACTAAATAAAAGCCAATTAAACAGGCGCATTGTGTTCAGCCCTCCCCCTGCTTTAATTTTCGGCCAATAGTAACTGTTATCTAGGGCTGTAACGATACGCGTATCAAACCGAAAATCGCGATACTCAAAGCCACGAACCTGTCTCGCGGTGTGAGAAGGCAGAAGCGCGATATGCCCTTTCTAACTCTTCGGTCAAATTGTCCGATTGAAATTTGGCAGTTTGTCTGCTTATAGGTCGGAATGAAGCGGCCACCGATTATTGACAGGATGGGTACTTTATTCTACCGGACTCGTTCGCTTCTTCACTAGACACACGCGCTACCGCTCGCTCTCCTCGCTCGTCCACTCACTCGCTGACGTCACTCACACACGCATACGCACACTGCCATTCTCCCGCACACACATATGCTACTCGTAACACTATGCCTCGTTATTGCGACGTTCATGTTTTTCCTCATCTATTGAAAGTTAGGCTATTAAACATGTTGCATTCTATACGGCCTGATTATGGCATTATTTAAGCTACATAGCCTAATAAGAAGCGCTAATAAGGATATTTGAATAAACCAACCAAACAGTTAAAGGGGCCCTATTATGCCTACCAGCAAAAAGCTTCCTCCAACTGCAATCTTTGGTTATTTCTTTATTAATTTAGCTATACTTTAATAGTATTCTTTCGGTTCAAATCTGTTCAGTGTTCCAAATTATTTGTTATTAAATGTTACATTAAGATAATTGGTATTTAAGTGTTGTTTAAATAAAATGCTTTTTAAATTTAAAAGAATCGTGGGATGTATCGAACCGTGGGTCAAAAATCGTGATACAAACCGAATCGTGAATTTGTGTATCGTTACAGCCCTACTGTTAACATTGCGTCAACCTGTCAACGCATGCTCGAGTCTGCCCTGCGTTCACACCAAAAGATGCAAAAAGATGCCGCGCAGCACGATCCCATTCAAAGTGAATGTAGAGACGCGTTGCGGGTTTTGCTGCCGGACCACTTGCTGCCGAGAAAACCGGCAGCAAAATTAGATTTGCGGCGCGGCAAGATTTGATTTGCAGCGCAGCACGCCCGTGCCCGCGCTGCAGGCGCGTTCACGTATTTTGCGGCGCGTCAAATGCTGCTCGAGTTGAAATATTTCAACTTTTCTGCAGCAAACGCCTGATGACAGCCAATCAGCGTTCAACAGCGTTGCCAAAGCTGTGTTTTGCGTCCCCTTCAAAGCTTCGTCCATATATGCATGGCATGCCGAGCAGGCGATTTGTTACGATGGACCATTGGTAACAGTATGTAACGTGTTTACGTGGGTGAATAATTTAACTTTTTTGCACCACTTTACTATCTCTCTTGTAAACCAATCCTTGCAGACATTTGGAAATAAACATGTCCTCTGCCGTTGTCCCATGTCCATTGTGACAACATTGGGCTGTGGCTGTGTGTGTGTGTGTGTGTGTGTGTGTGTGTGTGTGTGTGTGTGTGTGTGTGTGTGTGTGTGTGTGTGTGTGTGTGTGTGTGTGTGTGTGTGTGTGTGTGTGTGTGTGTGTGTGTGGGCGAAATTTTTACACACACATTTATAAAAAAGTAAAATCTATTTACATATTTTAAAGTTATGCCAAAATACAATAAAATGCTTATTTAACACTATTGTGGTATTAGCACTGAATGATTGAAGCATAAAAGAGTTCAAAAGCATCTAACAGAAAAAATAGACATGAGCCTATATGATTACATTTGTGTTGCGGTTATGAGGGGGTCCTTGAAATAATTTCTGCCCTATGGGGGGGTCCCTGGCCCCATATAGTTTGAGAACCCCTGGCCTAGGGGAACCAAAGACCTAGGGACTGCTCCCTTAAAATGATCCGCCTCTGAGGAGATTGCTTGATGTCGACTTCAGTGTAATTAATTATGCACAATTCTGGCTTTAGAAAATAATATTTCGAGCTGGACACCTTGAAGACAATATTGTGAAGGAATCCTAGGAAAATTCCATCTAAATTTGCGAAAAGAGGGAATAATAATAGACTGCAAACACTCAATTAGGTAAAACCATAAAATTGTGCACATCTAGCAACTACGTTGCATTATAAGACAGCTTGGTGGTCTGCCAAGGTCATCCAATCAGTTGGAGTTCTGGCAGCCATGCGGCTCGATGTAAAGCAAACCTGATTCTCGAATGTAAAGTAAATACGCTGCACGTGAAGCCGCTCGTCTTTATCGCACTCGAGATTACATACATACATGTTCTAACCCAACATTTACACTGCCTCTAAAGGACTAAACACAACCCCTCAAACGTGTACGACGGATGCTTTCATGATCAGTCAGTCAAATCAGTCGGTCAGGCAGTCGGTCGTGCTCATGCCCCTGTCCCACGCCATCTGCTGCGGAGCTCCTGCAGCATTACAAGCCCTCGGTGCGTCCCAGACGGCCAAAGTATTGGCACCGTCTTCTAAAGCAGCTGTTGCAACAGTGATGTGATAGCCCCACTTGTCCCACTGCAGAACCGAATTGGCTGTGAGGAATGCCAAGCTAAAAGCTCACTTGGCACTCGATTGCAAGTGCAGTTCACCAACTGCCTTTTTTTCCTTTTTAATTTAACCTGAAAGTGATGGAAGAGGTTCTGGAGGATATCGATTTATTTATTTAATCACCGGTGTATCTGCAACCCTCAAGCAATTAAAGTGGAACCATGCTAGTTTCTAGATTGCCAATGAACGGAACGGCTTTTCAATGCAGATGTTCGAATGCATTCAGTTAGGCGCACCTACTTAAAGAAAATGGCAAACAAAAGAGTATAGTTCTGCTGTATGTTTTCTTTGTCTTTTACTATGGTAGTTTCAGTTTCACTACTGCTCCCCCCCCCTCTTCCTCCTCTATCATCCATCATTTGTAGACCCTCTAGGGAACCTGTGAGAAGGTTACAAAGCAGAATGTGCAGGACTGCTCATGTCCAGAGACAGTTTTGAAAGTTTAGTTTTGAGCGTGAGTGCGTTAACAAAATTACACAGACCTTGCTAACTTACCCCTAAGGTCTAGTCCCTAAGTTTGGGTTCCTATGTGTCCTGCTGTGATAGGAGTGATGAGTCGCTGTGGTAAAAAGGAGCAGAGCAAAGCGTTAATCGGAAACCTCTGCGGTGTAATCTGCTCTGCAACCTAGGTGTTGGGAGCTATTAATGACCTATGAAAACCCCTAGGTTCGGCCTTGCCTTGTCCGGTTAGAGTTTTTATTTTTATTTTCGGTTTCATTAGCACTACGGACAAAAATATCTTTGCATTAGAAATAGCTAGATGTGAAATAATTTAAATGATCATGGTTCTACTTGAATGTAGGCATGAACATGCATCGTGTAATTTGGAAACAATTGGCAACATATTGTGAAACTGAATTGTCCAAGGTGAACCATTTGCCAAAGCAGAAGTAGTTTAATTTGTGGAAACATGAACTCCTGTCAGAGTGTAGTGGTGCATATTACAAAAATGTTTTGTAAACACGGTACAAGATGTATTTCAGGATCTTCTTATTATGTGCTGCAACAAAACGTTTTAAACAATCATATCCTCAAGACTATAAATCAATTTATTCAACATCTGCCAGTATTCACTTCTGCGTGATAATAAAAGATAAATATTATGGCCAGAGATGCACATTATTATGAATTCATGAAAACAAATCATTGCAAATGTATGAAAAATAATTTAAAATGGATCTCCCAGTTAATACAGTCTCAGACACTGTGTGACTGACGGACTACTAAAACATTTTCTACATTTTGGTTTTATCTTTTTGACATACTGTGTTCTTGATTGCATCTCTCATGATCCCCTTCTCCATTTTTTTCCTCCTTTTCCAGATAAACGAGCTAAGCCATGTCCAGATTCCTATCATGCTCATGCCAGATGACTTCAAGGCCTACTCCAAGATTAAAGTGGACAACCACCTCTTCAACAAGTAGGTTGCTGTGGTTTCTCCTGGATTGATATATTGGTTGTTATGAAATACACTTAAAGCAATATCCGTTATTAGCTGTTAAAGGACATATCGATTCTGCCGAGTGCATCTACCACAAATGTAAAAGAGTGTTGGAGATTTCCTAGTATAACCTACTTTCCCATGATGTGTTTCACGTTGAACGAAGGCTGGTGTCAGCCGAGAGGCTTTCTCAATTCATTTTTGTATTCAAGTCGAATATACATGTACTTCCAGGGAAAACATGCCAAGCCATTTTAAGTTCAAGGAGTACTGCCCTCTGGTGTTCCGCAATCTGCGCGAAAGGTTTGGCATCGACGATCAGGACTTTCAGGTGAGGACGAGCACAGACGCATGAACTCAGATACACACACACACACACACATGTAAAGATTGTCCGTGCGCGTCATGCTTTTGCCCTTTACTGCTGGACCTTGGCAAATCGTTGTCTAGTTGCTCCACAGTCTCTGCTCTATCTCTCTCTGCTTCTTTCTCTGTCCCCTTTTTTGCTCTGGTCGATTCCTTCCTTGATACTCCCGCACAAGCTCTCTTCCTTGGTAAATCCCTATTCCCAGGACAGGCCGTGAGTTGGCAGCCCACGGAGGTCAGTGTGTCCCAGTTCAGCGCAGCTGTCCCACTCCCCTGTTTACATTGGGCTTCGGCTGGCTGTGGTCAGTGGGCGTTTGGCGGTTTGGGGGGGTGGGGAGTTTGCATCAAAGAGAGACTTTGACAATGTCAAGGTGGAAGCCACGATTTGTTGGTTTCTGGTCAGGTCAGATGTGGAGATCAGAGGGACGGGACTAATCGGCCGTGAATCACGATGAGATCATGGGCTCGGCTGTCGACCTCCACCACTACTTTCACTGCTCCCCTCCCCTACTCAAAATAAGTTGAACCGAAACACATCCACGTAAGCCTCTGATGCAGTGGTGAGCGAGCCTCTCAGCGGTTTTGAAGAACCTGCGTCCTTCCCCATGTGTTGCTCCTCGGCTCAAACGGAAGACAACGCGGGCTTTGTCGTTTGGTGCTTTTGCAAATAAAAACGAGATGTCCTGTCCTGGCGTGGAGAAGACGCGTGGGAGGGTGGGCGGTGTTGAACCGAAAGCAGCATAGCGTGAAAGTGGGGGATAGGGACTACACATGTTGGATCATGTTGCGTTGTTGCTCGGACCTGTGTGCAGCATGTGTGCGTTTGAGGGATTTGTCTGTCTGGAGGTTCAGCTGTGCTGCAGGCCTGAGGTCAGATCCCATCTGGTGGGCCAAACATAGGACCATCGCTGGTGAGAGGACAAGCGAGACCAGACCCAACGTTAGAGCTGTTGCCTGGAAGTCCATGGAGATGTTTACTTGCTCTTTCATGTCGCAGAGCCTCTACTGAATATGATCTGCCGTATATTTGAAAGGAATGGTGTTACTGAGATCTGGCTCAAAGGGGTGATGTATAGTGAGATCTTGTGGAACTCGTATGAACATGGAAATGTATGCGTATGCACCCCGCATGCATAAATGTATGCGTATAATGTGTACAGTATGTGTGTGTGTATTTATTGTATACCTGCCACATTTTTCTTTCAAGTTAAGTTTGGTGACGATACTATTATGTTGACAGCAAAATGATAATAGTTGCAATAACTGTGCACTTTATTAGGAGGGTAATTAATGCCTCCTCTAGCCAATCTTATTGCCATGAATAAAAGTTCACTCCACGCGAGGAGAGACTGCAGTAATTGCTATTTCAATTCCTCTCTGGATTGACTGTAATAACTTGCACCTTATGAACCACTGTGTTCTTCATAGCCCACTTTACTCCTTTGTGTTCAACTAACCTCCGTTCTCCGTGTACACTGGAGGAAGAGTTGGAACAAAGTGTGAAGCACCTTGTGTGCTAATGGAGGAGATGGAAAATATGAATAGCCCCCACTTTTTTTCTGAGGATTGTTAGTTTTACCTCATCATGTGACAGCCGCACGGCTCGGGTCTTAACAGGAAAGTGGAACTGGGCTTTCCTGTGAGTAAGGTCCTCCGCTGCACTTGTAGTAAACACCTTGTAGTGCACTGGTTACCTGCGAGTGTCCATCTGCTTGTTGTCGTTTGAGGCGCTTACGTATTTTGTTGCCCTCACCATGCAAAGTTAAACTGAGGGCTGGGTATTCTATTTCATTTGGAGGGATTCTGGACACTGGCTCTGCCAGATATACAAAAAAGGAATGGAACGGTTGAAAGAAGATACAAACAAGGTTTATAAACTTCCAATAATGACAATGTTGGCTATAATATATAAGGAGATGTTTTATTGTCTTGTGTGACATTGATGCATAAAATATGGACATTAATATAGAATTGTGAGCTCTATTAACAATGGAGCCAGCATTCAGCCTGTCTTAACTCATGCCTGTCTTAATATATTGTATATAGGGGAATGCAAACCCACAGTATATAAAAAAAAAAAAAATGTTAACATCAGGATCTCATAAGGACGCAGCAGCGCGATGCTTGCCCCCCTGTGGACCCTCACGCTCCTGGTGTTTTCTCTCTTCTGATTGGCTGGCAGAACTCTCTGACGCGGAGCGCGCCACTGAACAGCGAGTCCCAAGGGCGGAGCGGCGCCCGCTTCCACACCTCCTACGACAAGCGCTACGTCATCAAGACCATCACCGGCGAGGACGTGGCCGAAATGCACAACATCCTCAAGAAGTACCACCAGGTGGGTTCGCATCGGCCGTTACCCCAGCGACCAATGGTCGCTTCACATGTACTACCGTTACTGTTACTTCCCCTACTCTCCCCTATGCTGTCGTACAAATTATAATTATTAACCTTACTGTACACAAAATGCATGGGGAAGGATTACCTTTTATGTGTTTTAACTCTCACCCGGAAAGGTAGTGGGTTCGATCCCCGATGTCTGCAGCCTGCCAGACGGCAGATAGGGGATCTGCTCTCAAATGACATTTATCTGAATTCACTAATTCGCTTAGGGTGAAGGTGTGTGTTACAGTCACTAAATAGTACTGCTTTGACTACTTATGTGTGACCTTGGAGTGTACAAACTGCAAACATTGCAGGGATGTCAATGGACACACATACTCTCAATCCCCCTGTAGTGTGACAACATAATCACCTGCAGGAAATCAATCGCTTTCCCCCCCCCTCAACCATCTCTGTACAACGTGCACTGAAAACTGAAAACAAGGGGGAAAATGCCAGCCGGGTTGATTAATAACCAGGGGTCATTATATTGACGACCGCTTCTCGTGTCCGTCGCCGTAGTTCATCGTGGAGTGTCATGGCAACACGCTGCTGCCTCAGTTCCTGGGGATGTACCGGCTGACGGTGGACGGCGACGAGACGTACATGATCGTCACGCGCAACGTCTTCTCGCACCGCCTCTCCGTCTACAAGAAGTACGACCTGAAGGTAAAGGAGGAGGATGGTGGCGCTAACGACGTGCTAACAGTGCTAACGCAGTGTGTCTTGAAGGGAAGGGGTGGAATTAAAGCTGGGCGATTTTATTGGAGACATTTTTTTTGTCTAGATGATTATGGGGAGGTTCATTTAACATTAATGACTGTGACAGAGACATGCTTATGAAATCAGAATACCATCCTTAACAGTCAAACTGCACTCAGTTGTTAGACTTTAGAATGGGGATTACGTTGAGCTATATGGAAATTTTAAGTATGGTATCAGACCTAAACTAGTTTGCCCATCTCTCTGATTCTTCAAACCTTATATTTGATTATTTTAAGGGCACATCTTCTCATTGTTATTCATTTAGTTTTTAAACCTGGGTATCACCATAAGTCGAAGTCTTTACCATTAAAAGACGATAGACGATCATCTTGAAGGATTGCCCAGCCCTTGGCAGAATCTCTAGATGCTCACAGAAGCTCTCATCGTTTTGATATAACGAAGGCTAAGACGGCTAATCTGTGTGCTTGTCTTTCCTTTTCAAGGGTTCTACTGTTGCAAGAGAAGCCAGCGATAAGGAGAAGGTATAGTCACGTGTCTGGGACGGGTTCATGCACGCAGGCACGCACGCACACGCACTTAGACGGCTTAGAGGTGAACACGTCACTGATGATCCATTGACGATGGATGATTGATTTCACATCTCAATCGGCAGGAACCGTTACCAACAAACGATCAAGGTTCTGACCCCGCCATGTGTGTCTCCTCGGCGGCCGACAATAACACATTGTCGTTTGCTTGATTTTTATGTTCTACGGTTTAAAGGTTTGCGTGCCTTTTTGGGGGGGTGACCACAATTGCAGAAATCTCCATTTTCTTTTCATTTGGAACCCAACTCATCACATATCCCCCCCCCCCCCACAAACACACACCCCTGCGCACCCACCGCATGTGATTTATGTGTGTTTGTGTTTTTTTTGTTTGCTTGCCTCCTTCTCAGTCTCCCACAGCTGCTGCAGTGTCCCCACGCCCCCCCCCCCCCATGCCCCCGTCAGGCTCCCTGCTCGCTGCCAGTGTGTGTGTGTGTGTGAGAGGCTGAGGCTTCATGACGTGTCTGTGTCTGGATTATGTGTCTATGAGTTTTCTTATTCAACCACGACTAAGCCTCTGTACTCCAGAGGGGGGGGGGGGTTGTGTGTGTGTGTGTGTGTGTGTGTGTGTGTGTGTGTGTGTGTGTGTGTGTGTGTGTGTGTGTGTGTGTGTGTGTGTGTGTGTGTGTGTGTGTGTGTGTGTGTGTGTGTGCTATGTCGTGTGTGTGCTATGTCGTGTGTGTGCTATGTCGTGTGTATCTGTGTCGAACGTTAACATTCGGATTGGGCGTGCTCGTCCTGGCAGCTGAGGGAGCTTTTCTTGTGCCCTCTGTCTGGAGAAAGATCTGTGTCTATCAAAAGGACCAATTCTATTTATATTCTGATTGTTTCTATTATATTTCATCGCTCTCCTTAAGTAGAGGATCGGTCGGTTTCTTACTCGAGTGTTTCAAACGGCCTGTGGCTCTTTCAGTCTTTAGAACGCTTTGGTCGCAGCGAGGGTTGGAAACAACGAGACATAGCCCTAAATCAGATGTTGGAACACCAGCGTTGGGGCTGACGGCACTGAAAAATAGCTGAGTCACTTGTCCTGCGTGTGAGGGAGTGAGTGCGTCGCGGAGTGTGTGCGTGAGTGAGTGTGCGCGTGCACGTCTAGCGGTCTTAAGTGTGAAACTTGGCTGAACCTCAGAGAACAGTAGGCCTAAATTAGCCGTCCTATAATTTGAGCCGGCGGGGCCCAGTCTTTCCACCAGGACCTGATCTGGGATGCTTCGTCTGGGGGGGCACCAAGCTGGGTGCCGTGACGGGCAAACCCTCTCCCACATCTAAATATAGTAGAGCGTGGAGGAGGGTCACAGTGCACGGGCTACAAGAGGATTAAGCACAAGTGTGACTGAGGTGTAACCTCTTTCAAGTCAACTGTTGGTGTGTGGGTGTGGTTGTGTGTGAAGCACTGTTTACTGACAAACAGAGACTAAGACAAATATACATTGGGCTTCACTACGGCCAACTACCGATGCTTATGCCTACAGTGGTTCTTGATCTACATAGAGGTGTATAGCTATTTAAGAACACTGTACGTGTGCATATAAATGAGAATCACAAATACAGTTAGAAAGGGAGAAAGTCTTTGTATGCTTAAAGGGAATGAGGTCTATTAACCATTGTTCGTGTATTGGGTGTATATGAATATTACGTTGACTGTGTGTCACGAATCGCTCGGTACACGCGAGCACGGCAGTGTTTTCTTCCTTGTTCTGCATGAGCCACCCCTCTGATGCATGCGTCTGCATGGTACACGTAGTGTTGTTTTACATCTTACTCCACCCCCAGGCCCATCACTTCTAACACACACTGCGGTGTGGATCGACACAAACATCAGTGTACTGCACGTCTCTGGTCCTGTCCTTCTCTCATAAGACATGTCTTCTTTCTTTTCCTCTTTTCACATGAATCATAGTCCTTGGTTTCTGTTGTTGGTCTTTTTAAGATAACTGCTGAACCTGTGCAAAAATGTAGACGGGGTTCTCTCAAAAAACAATGTCGGATTGCTGGCTTAACATCTTGATATTGAAATAGATATTGATAGTTTCTGCCTGTTTTTTATTAATTTGTGCCATACTCTATTCACATAAGTGGTTTGATAACTAAACCATATATTTAGCCTAAGCTTGGGCCTTGAACCACAGCTAGCTTTAACGGCTAGTCTCTTGTGGTTTGTGTCTTTGCAGTGCCATCCGCAGGGCCGGTGACCTTTCCCACATTTGCATGTTCCTAATTAGCTAACGCCCGCCCCTGGCCTTGTGACGTAGCACCTGCGTCTTCGCCAGGTTTTCGGCTCGGTGGCCTTATGTTACCCCCCCCCCCCCATCCCCCCACCTTGTTTATCTGCTCTTGTTTACTCTCCGTGGGCCCGTCACACCAACACCGGCTGGTCTCTCTGGTGGGAGGGCGCTTGGCTTCCCACTCAGGTGGTGTGAGATCTGCTTCACGCCGCCCTTTAGTTCCTCAGGACAACCTGCTTTATGTTCCAGGCTCTGGGGCGCGTGTCTTTATTTATCCTTGCTTTGGGTCCTCGATGAGCAGGTTCATAGAATGCTAATTAGCGTAGCATAGCGTTGGACTCTCTATCTAGCTTCTATTCAACCACTCCCCCCCCCCCCCCCCCCCCCTTGCTTAGCCCTGTTGGGAGCCCTACACGATGGCTAGGTGCCTTCCTGAAACGGGTGTAGATGTTTCTGCTGTTCAACGATGCTGCATACAAGATATAGTCATCCTATATAAAAAAAAAAAGAATCTTAGCATCGTCTGTCATTGAATGGGCAGCTCACTTTCGCCGTAGCATCCAGCGGCCGTCCAACCAATTCTTCAGCAGTGAAAAGTGTCACTGGGCCAAGGACCCGATATTTCTTCAAAAAGTAAAACTATGCACTGTAATATCTAAATATATATAGACGTATATATTTATTTATTTCCTAAAACACTTTGCTGTTACTTCCAACTTCCTTCCTCCCTCCTTCTCTTCCTTCTTCTCTCCTTTCCGCACCCAACCCCAACTCCCCCCCCCCCCCCCCCTCCTCCTCCTTCTCTAGCAGCCGCGCCCCCCAGAGGACGTGCCCCCGCGGCCCAAATCTGGCAACGTTCAGCAAAGGCTGCAAACACTGCGGATTGCCACGCGCTTTTACTGCGCAATGAAACACGTAAGAGATGTAAGCGAACCAGGGCTCATATTATACCAGGCATGATCTACAAAAAAGAAAGCACTTCTTTATTTTTTTATTTTATGTTCATCTTCTTTTCGTTGCGTTTTTGTTACCTGTTGCAACGAATGGATCTTATTCCGTCCGCCACATGCCATGAATGACTCCGCCCACACTCTCCATCCCATTCAGACGCACTCTTTACGCTTTTCGCAAGGTTTTACCGATTGCATCGTCCTTTTTTTTGGGTCATTTCCGTACATGGTATTATTGTTATTCTTTGTGGAACCTGTCGCTCAATCTTTAAGAGACAGCGTTGCTGGGGAGGAGGTGGCGGTGGTTTCAAGCGAGGTGAGAAGTTGCAATGGGCGAGAACTTGGGGTTGGTGTGTGTGAACCCTGTGAGAAACTAGCGCACTTGATTCACAGCGCCCCCTCCGTGATTGGCTCAGTGTATTCTGTTGCCAAGGGGTTGTTGTGTGAGTCAGCTTTGTCTGCGATTGTGTTTGAAGTGTGGATCTTGCCGGAGGGCATCACACTCTGATGTAACACAATTCCTCGATGGCGGTTGCTGCAGAACTTTAAAATGCAGTCTATCAGGAAACTTTTTAAAAGAATCTTCATGACATCGTCAAAGTAGAATTTACAAGATTAAACAACTTATGGCGGTACAAACTAAGCATCCAATCAGTTAAAAAAAACACGCCACCTACACTTGCCCTAGCCGCTCAATAAAATGTTGCTCTGCACTCAGAATGCAGAACTATTGGACTGCCTAAAGGCTGCCACTATCTCTGCCACGATGGGCAGTCTGTGAGCATGTGCAGTGGTGTGTAAAAACAGACAGGATACAGCTATGGAGTCTGATAAACACTCATTTGGGATAGACTGGATGTCCATTGACTTCCCAATTTTAGAACGCATCTACACCTGGAGAAAAACAAAAATCCTGGCAGATTGACATCTGGAGATAGATGACAATTAACCTGGGGTCTGTGCAAACCGGCCAAATCCCTTTAAAATAAATACGAACTTTGTACAAATGCTGTACACTATTGTGTGCCATTGTACAAGAGGATATGAAACCTATACGGTAACTCTCCTTATAGCATTGGTGTTAAAATATCACATTCACATTCACAGCAGTAGCTTATAGACGACACACACACACACACACACACACACACACACACACACACACACACACATACACATACGGTCCCACTCGCAATGTGTTTCAACCCTTCGAACACAAAGAGACCTCCAGCACGGCCCGTCGTATGCTTGGATCTCACGCACCCGACGGCATTCATTATGTACACTCCTCCATCACAGAGCCCTGCGTTGGCGCGGTCCCATAAAGCAAGAAGCTGTGCTGGCGGCTGACCCAGATTCTTACCATTGACTCGATGAAAGGAAGCTCCTCCGCCCCTGGGAGGGCGAAGGGCCCCCCCCGTGTGAACTAGTAGGCAAACGCTAGCCCTCCGAAAAGAGGAAGAGTGTGCGGTGTGAATATCTTAAATAGGTGCTCACACGGCGGCTCTCTGCCGGCTGGTTAACGGGAGTTGTGGATATATATATAGATATATAATTGTTGTGTTATTATCTTGGTCTAGCTGGTTGGGGTTCGAACCCGGAATCTTTCGGCCAGGAGTTGTTGAACACTGGCCCAACTGTGAGCCTCCTTGAGCATCAAGCACAGAGAAATCTCCTAATCTGATTTCATTACAATGTTTGATTTTACAACAGAATGAACCTGTTCTGTATGAACACGTTCTGTATGAATACTTGGAATTCTGCGTATTGCATTCCGGATACATTGTGTGACAGTGCAGTTCCTTGGGAAACTCCGGTCTTAGTGAATCACTGTAAGGCAGAGGGCTTAAGGGACAGCAAAGTGATGAGAAAGTATGTTCTCCGTGTTTCTGTCACACTACATCTCGACCGGACCCATCACCACTCTGTCCTTCCTTCTTACTTTTGTCTTTTTCTGTCTTTTTCGTTATCTTTCTTGCCATTGCCACGCAAAGCACCAACACTCAGTTGTCACATTTAGATGATGCAGCCAAATCTGTTGCAGGAAGTCGGTGATGTGTGCACAGGAAGTCTGTTAAGCAGGAAATGTTCTTATCTTAATTTTTAAAATACATAAGTTATGTATACATTTCCCAGGGAGGAAACCTAAATTTTGTTGAAACGACAAATGGATTAAATTGAACATTGGTCAGATGTGTAAGAAGCTTAGGTAAAGTTCTAGGAATTGTATTGTGGATTTGGGCCACAGATGGGCATTTACTTCAGAAAGGGTAATGCTGCATTTCTATTCACATATATTGCACATCATCCCCTTTGTCAGTTCTTTACACTGCATTACACAAGAGAAATCAGAGTTTCATCACTGATGAATGATCTACTGATATTTACTTCCCAAATTGGAACTATTTTAATTTCCTAGGCCTAGATTGTTCACATCGGGCATATCAGACCTATCAATCTAATAAATAATACTCATACATGACTCTAAAAATGTGATCTTAAATTGATACACATTATGCATTATGTAGATAATAAAAAAAAATATATAGAAAAAAGATGGAGAATATGTAAAGCGTTCGACCATTTCGTTTTAGATTATGGAGGCAGGGGTGGGGGAACCATCTTATTCACAGTAGGAAATGTGAAAGCATTATGTTTGCCCTTCAGTTGCATCCCAATTTCATTTAACGTCTCATATGCATTTCATCCGAGTTGTGCATCACATATTTTTAAGCAGATTAAAGGTCCATGTCTGTTAATATATATGTGCTCGGGGACCGGTGTGTTTTCGTTCTCTGTCTCTGAGAAAGTGTGCGTTAAGTTTCTGTACGTGTTTGCGACTGTGTATGTATGTGTCGTATCAGCTCATCCTGTTATTATTTTGTGTGTTGCTGCGCCTCTTTCGCTGCCATAGAAACACTTTGGTAGCCAAACTGCTGCTGCTGCTGCTGCTGTTGCTGCTGCTGCTGCTGTTGCTGCTGTCCCGTTACATCATTTCCTCTCCAATACTTGCTCAGTACCTCAGGAGTTATGTCCCCTCTCCTTCCTCCCACATCTGCCACCTCTAGGCCGTTGCTGGTATGGCAGCATTCAATGAATAACTTTAGAAGTAGAATGAAACCTAAGGGGATTCTAGGGGCCGGGCAGTGCTGCTCTACAACTCCTCTAAATACTGCACCTGTACCACTTTCCACTGCACTGTTAGAACATTTCCAAAGGCGTGGAAAACACATTTGTTTATGCAAATAACCAGAGCCTGGTTTGGTTTCCCCACAGCATTTTAATGTGTCAGTGGGATGAATTACTCCAAGCAAAGTACCACATAGAAAACAGGGATGGTGGCTGGACTTGTTTATGCTATTACTAGAGAGGATCTGGCCATGAGGTTTAAATTGTCTTTTAAAATGGTACTTTCCCCACTGTGAAAACACATCCATATCTACAAACCAGGCCATAACTACAAAACGTTCTTACTCCTGTATGTTCAATGTTGAAGTCTCTGCGCAGCATGTCATGCAACAGAGTGTGTTTTATTTCGGTGTGTTTTTAAAATCAATCCTGAGGCATTTGCTGCCTACGGTTTGCATGCGGCCTGCTTTTCTACGGTGAAGATACTGCTTTGAGGTCAGGGCAGCCTGGCCTGTCTTGACCTCCTCCTCGGAAGCGCATGTCTGATGTTTATTCTGAAGCGGGGGGGGGCAGGCGTGTCTAACCAACCACACAGGCCCAGACCTCTCTCATGTCCCACGGGTTGTCTCAACATGCAGGATCGACCACTCATCCGCAAAACTATGGACGGAAATATTTCCGGTTTGCAATTGGAATGGTCCGCAACTGCCCTCGGTCACATTCCAGCGGGGCTATTCTTCTTATGGTGTTAGGCTGAGACTTTGTTTCTGTCTGATTGATTGGTCACGCTTGTTGACAAACCCGTTCCAAATTTGCCACCAAATCCCTTCCGACGTGTCAAAATGTAGAATGCTATTTAACTATTAATCTATTTATTTTAGTCTGAACTTATAATCACTATTTGAACTGATAGTTTCTCAGAGGTCCTGGAAGGGCTTCAACCACAACAAAAGCCCCTTTAATATAATTTTACCGTTCTCAAATGATATTATATTATATTACAGGTGCGTCGTTCGACTTGGTGGAACGACTCCCCTTTTCAATCCAGAAAAGCCGAATCCCGGTATTCTGTGGGGACCCTCATCAGTAACAATGATGACGATCCCCACCTCACCCTACCCCCCTCCCCCCCCCCACTGCCCGGTTCTGCTGCCGCTCCCCGGCTCAGCGGCCCTAGGGTCTGGGGTCTGTGGTGTGCTGGTTGTTTATCTGGTCGTGCTGCTCTCTACGCCTCACCCCAATGCTCAGGCCAAGGAGCTGCCCACCTACAAGGACAACGACTTCATCAACGACGGGCAGAAGATCCACATCGACGACGAGAACAAGAAGCTGTTCATGGAGAAGCTGAGGAAAGACGTGGAGGTGGGCGCACCACGGGGCATGTGCTGGGCTTGAGGATGGCCGGGACTATCTGAGTGTCCTACTGCTAGCCCAAAGGAAGAGGAAGTCATGTTGTGCTAGGTTTGACCTTTAGTTTGGGGTAATTCCGTCCAACTGTAATGATGCTAAACCTTGGACTACTTCTAGAATTGTAACCATCATAGAAACAAAGCTTCCCCTAGGCCAACCCGTAGAAGCTAGGAGTCCTATCACAGCTGTCTTTGTAAATCTTCAAGCGGTTGGTACAAGAGTTGTAGGTTTTTATACTATGTACTATACGAGGCCTCGAAAAACCAATCTTTCATTCACTGCGCCTGCTATTCCCTATGATCCATTCGTCCTCTCTTCACACTCTACACCCTCCTACTTGCTCTGTCCTTCAACCCACGATCACACCACCGCCACCACCTTTACCACCACCACCACCACCTCCACCTCTCCCCCTGCAGTTCCTGGCCCTGCTCAAGCTGATGGACTACAGCCTGCTGGTGGGAATCCACGACGTGGAGCGGGCCGAGCAGGAGGAGGTGGAGAGCGAGGACAACGAGGGCGAGGACGACGGCGAGAGCGACGGCGGGGTGGGCACGCCGCCCGACAGCCCCAGCAACACGCTGGACAGCGCCAAGCCGCTGTCGCCCGGCGAGTTCGACCCCACCATCGACGTCTACGCAATCAAGAGCAACGACGGTGAGTCGCCGCCGCCGCCGCCGTCGTGGGTCGAGGGATTCATGTGAAGTTCAGGAACGACGGCAGTCAGGAGCGCGACGGTTCAACCCTTCAAGCATCGAATCCCTCGCTCGGCCTTTATCAGGCAATAGTCTTCTCTGCGTGTGGTTGGTTATGCAAAACCGGGAGAAGCAGAACTGTGTCAGGGTTTTTCTTGCACTTCTGCTTTGGCAGAGTCACAATTTTTAAAGCTGATGTTCATGTCACTTCACTTCCACTATGAAAGAGAAAGGGGAAAAAAAAACATTTATCATTCCGGAAGCTCCCTATGAAAGGCTCGACAGTTTCGCCGGCGTTGCTCGCGAGTTCAAACGAACTGGTGCTTCAGTCACGGTCGGCACCGCATCACTTCCTAGGGTGGACGGGCGGCCACGTCATCGCCGTCAGCGTCAGCCCGAGGGGGGTTTGTCACGTCGTGTGGTTTGTCACGTCGTGTGTGTGTGCTCTGGTTGTGCTTCGCAGGCGCCCCCCGGAAGGAGGTGTACTTCATGGCCGTCATAGACATCTTGCAGCACTACGACGCCAAGAAGAAGGCTGCGCACGCCGCCAAGACCGTCAAACACGGGGTGCGTGACTTATGTGGCTTCCCTCGCCGGCTCTGCTCCGGCTCTGGTTTGTTTGTCGTTGTGTGAACGTGGACGTTGACCTAGTTCTGTCTGCGCTCCAGTCTCCTTTGGACAAAAAGGGTCGTCTGAGTGTAAAGATGAAGAATGGATTTGTTGCTTTCCACATTTTTTTAGTTTCAGGCAGGGTTAGTCATGTTCCAAGTTACTCTGTTTTTTAAAACTGTTGCTGTTTAGATAGTTAAACGACGTAAAACAAGGTTAGTTATTGCTCTTTATTTGCTTTCGTTAAAAGAAAACTAACTGTTCACACACTGTGTGTGTGTGTGTGTGTGTGTGTGTGTGTGTGTGTGTGTGTGCGCGTGTGCGTGCGTGCGTGCGTCTCCCTTGCACCCCCTGCAGGCCGGAGCGGAGATCTCCACGGTGAACCCGGAGCAGTACTCCAAGAGGTTCCACGACTTCATCACCACCATCCTGTCGTAGCCCCCAGGAGTCACGCTGGAGGAAAGGGGGACGGGAGGGTGGGCGGGGGGGGGGGGGGACAGGGGCGTCCAAGGTGGGGGGAGAGAAAAGAGGCCAGTGGAGTTTGAGAAGGGGGGTGGGGGGTGGATATGAGGGTGGGCGTGGCCCAACCAAGAGTCTGCGGAGATATGCAAGTGTTGCGATGGCCTGGTGTTGTCTCTCTCTCCGCCTCAGGCCTCCCCCTCGTCCCCCCGTCCCCCCACTTGAAGCGGGGCGCGGTGTTGCTCTGCAGCTAAGAACCATCATTCGTTTACATTGAACCTCTCCTCGGTTATCGTTGTTGTCGTGTTCTGTTTACGTCGGACCATGCAGTTTTGTGGAAAACGGTCAATGTCATAATTTTTTTTTATGACTATATTTAGGTATTTGTTTTGTTCGTTTCTCTCATACCATTCGTTTTCGGGAACGAAGCTTTTGGATTTTTTTTTTGCTACCGTCTCCGCAGCGATGTGTCTCGCGTCCTGCGTTCATTGTTTTGTTTTTGTTCATACGTTTTGACTTGTTGTTTTTATTTCGTTTTTTCATGTTTCCCTTTTTGATGTGAGAGGTTACGAGTGGGACGTTGTGTGCTTTTGTTTGAGGTCAATGCTAGAGGTCAGAGGTCGAACTCACAGCACAGCTTGAAACCATTCGATTTGGTTTTGGGGAGGAAAAAAAAATGCAGACTTTGAGCGGCGAGTCGTTGAGCCTCGTCCAATGCAATCGCTTCGCTTCAGGAAGTAGGAGGCAGTCTTCCAAAAGGCCAACAGCCAAAACTTCCCCCACCGGATTTTAATTGTTTCCCCCCGTTGTTTCAAGCCCTCCACTTAACTCATCTTATCTCTCAATCGGGCTCCTGCATCCGTCAGTCATCTTTTAACCCCGCCCCCGTTGCGGTCGTTCTTGCTGGTCGCTTTCTGTCGTCCTTACTGGTTTAAAAGGTATTAAACTTGTGGAAGAAGCTTTATTTCTTTTTATCACACAAGAGTTGTCTCAGCGATTCACAATACACTCTGTGCACCCGGGCCAGTACAGGTCCGGTGTAGACGCCTGTGGTCAGCGCGTCGTGCGTCTCCGATGTTTGCGATTGGCCCACCTATGTTGCGCTCTTCTTGTAGCGCTATGGATGAAGAAGGGAAGTCTGGGCTGGTCAAACTTCCATAGAGGGAGGGGGAGCGAAAGGACCGACTGCCCTGGTCCAATGCGTTTTTGGACTTAAGTCCCGAGCCACAGGCACCAAACTGGGTCAACAGGCGGCTGTGGTTGATGATAACAAACCCCTGACTGCTGTAATTCCCCGTTCTTTTTTAAATTGGGTTTTCCCATTGGAAATCCCCCCCCCCCCCCCCCCCATCGCCCCTAAAGTTCTCCCCCGTTGCCATCAGCACCTTACTAACTCCTAATCACAGAATAAATAAGTAAATGTTGCACTTTTATTTGCTCATTTGTTATTCCCTCTTTCTCTGTTACATGCACAACATAAAGCACTGTCCCTAGAGATCCAATACACCCCGCCCTCTTATCTAGTCGCGCTCCCTGGATGTCAGAAGGGATTGACTCAAAATAAATAAAGGAACCGTTCCAATAATAATTGCACCTTCGCACCTATCTGACCGAGTGTTATTATGAGTGTCCGGTTGGGGGGGTCACATCGTGTGTGTGTGTGTGTGTGTGTGTGTGTGTGTGTGTGTGTGTGTGTGTGTGTGTGTGTGTGTGTGTGTGTGTGTGTGTGTGTGTGTGTGTGTGTTCCAACAGAAGACAAAATGAGCGGGATTTGTGGGGGTGGGGGGGGGTGGGGAGCTGTGTGGGTGGGGTCAGCAGCCGCGGGTTATATAGTTAGTGTTGTTCTGAGTACTTATGGTCCCGTCCGGCCAGTGGATCAGCTCTGGAGCCTGGTGGATGCGCGTGCTAACCCCCTTGTGTTGTTTGTGTTTTTGCTGTTGTGGTTGTTACTGTGGACGTTGATGAACGGTGGTTTTATCTGTGTTTGGATCTGGGTGGATTTATAATGTATCAATGTCTCAATTTCTGTTTGTTTGTTTTGAATGTCTTTCTTTTTCTTATTCGGTTTGGTTGAATTGTTTTTTTTTGTATATTTTGCACAAGAGGAAAGGAACCAAATGTTATGCATATGATCCCAATTAGTTGATGTGGTCTTAACAAGGGAAATGCAATATTATATGTGTATGTACGTGACAAGACTGTGCGTGCGATGTTGTTCAACAGTTATGGTTAACCGACTAAAACAGAAAAATCCCCCCAAAAAAAAATTGTACCATCGTTCTTCTTCTTAACCCATGCAAAAAGTTATATTCACATTTATATTTTTACATTGCATTTAAGTCGTGAAATATAGTTGTATAAAATTAAAAAAGCGATAAACCCTTCCCTGCCCTCTAGAGAGTGTGTGTGTGTGTGTGTGTGTGTGTGTGTGTGTGTGTGTGTGTGTGTGTGTGTGTGTGTGTGTGTGTGTGTGTGTGTGTGTGTGTGTGTGTGTGTGTGTGGTCCTGTGTTGAATGAAGAATGACACTGCTTGAATTTGTACAAAGCTTACTATAATATAAACATGTACTGTAACAAAGGAAAAAGAAGGCAAAAAAAATATGCATGTCGCAGGACTGAGTTTCAATTCGTTCTCCTTCTGTGCTCTTGTGTGTGTCGTCTCGCGGCTCCATGTCCACGGTTTGATGTCCGCGTCCCTCTCCCCCACTCTCTCGACCTGTCTGCTCTCTGATGTAAACAGTGTGCTCCATGCACCATGCTTCACTATACCTGTTGTTTTCATTATATACACTGTGCAAGAGGTGTGCCTTTTTATTCTGAAAATTATTTAATTTTGTATTTTGTAATCTTTTTGTTCATTCTTTTTTTCTTTTGTTCGTTCCTATCTTTTGTTTTTAGCAAAAGGTAAACAGATTATTTTAATATTTTGAGGGTCTTTTATTTTTTGTTTTTTCATTGTTTATTGTAGGCTTTTTATTTTCATCTCTGCCACCTCCTTCGCCACCAAAAAGCTAAAGTGTTATCGTTCCATGGGAAAGTTCATTAAACCACTCATGCCAAGACCACACTTAGCCATGGTGTTTTTCAACTCAACCTGTTGGCTTGATTTTCTTTCTCCAAGTGAACCCTTTGCTCCAGTTCTATTCTTTCTACCCATTAAGGTAGGCTACATTCACATGTCCTATGCTCTCGAGAACTACCAGCAAAGCTGCAATTAAATTCTTAGAAGGTGGAGGAGTGCATGCTGGGAGATGGAGTATCTGAAATGCATTAATCCTATGCCTAACGTCATGGATAGTCCACATTCTGGTTGCATAAACAGACACGGCACGCAACTCGTCAGAGTTTAAGATGCTTTGCCATTGCTTACGTCTTGTCTTCTATCATGTCCAACTACTCTCTCCCTATCTGCTTCTTTTTTCTTTTTTTTTACCCTCAAAACATTTAGCTTTTCATTTGATTTACATTCACTTTGCCAAAAGTATTGTGTTGAGCAGTGGAGACTGCCCCATTCGCGCTTCAGGGTATCCAAGCTTCAGGAGCTGTGTAGTGTAAAGTGGTTCTGCGCTCCATGTTAATGGGATGCTTTGGTTTAACTAACTCAAATGAACATGTGGGAAGTTCTGAGCTATGTGAAACACGCCTTGTGTCATCTACATGTGGTTTTATGAAGTGTAAAGGGAAACATGTTATTATTATTATTATATCAAGGTAACGACTGAAAACTCGTTTGCTATTGGAAACATTTGCAGGGTGGCAGAAATGGACCTCGGTCTGATCATGGCCACAGTTTAAAATAAAAAGACGTGTGTGTGTTGTGTCTGACAACGACCACTGGGGCTCATCGTTTCCCATCCCCCGCCAAACCCACCAGCCCTTCCTTTTGAGGGAGAGAGGCCAACCGCTGTTGTGTTGTGTTTGTTGTTCTACACCTATAATGACTATGATATCCATAATAATACACTCCCATTTCATCAGCATTCACTAAAACCAATTAAAGCACTTGGTCTGATAACTCGGCCTGCTCCGCTTTGTTCTTCGTTTGGTTGCTTTGTAAGCCCTTTAGGTAGGCTGTTCTGTAGCTAGTTGAGGCCATGATCAGAAGGACAGCAGAGATGGCTCCTTCCGGCGCCTCAACGTGATGCTGATGGTGCTGTGAGAAGGCAGCAGTGACGTCACCACAGCCTAGTGTGAGTACTGCATCGAGAGGCAGCAGCAGATCTTCCTCGTGCATCATGTGACCATACATCAGTACGGTTGTATGCCTCCTTTTTCTGATTTGTTTATTCTCGCCATTCCCTTTCTACATTGAAGGTCGTTTTTTTTTGTTTTTATTTGAGAAAAAGGAGGTATAGAAAATGATGGAGAGAATACTACTTTGAGAAAAAGTAGTACTAAATTAGGTAGAGAAAAGCTAGAGAATATTTTTTGGGCTAATATACTTTGGAAGGAGGTATAAGGGGAATTGGAGACAATATTAAAATAGGAGGTATAGAAAATGATGGAGAGAATAAAAAATCTAGAAAAATGAGGTATTGAAAAATGATGGAGAGAATAAAAATCGAGATAAAGGAGGTGTAGAAAATTGATAGGAGAATAGAAAATCGAGAAAAAGGAGGTGTAACGACAATATGACAGAATTAAAGATTGGAGAAAAAGGGGTTGGTAGAAAAATGTAGAGAATAGAAAAACCGGGTGTAGAACAATTATGGAGAGAATGAATAATGGAGAAAAATGAGGCATAGAAAAAGTATAGAGAATGTTTCTGCGGTTACTCAAACCTGTTTTAACCAACAGCCCTCACCACTGCACTATCAAGACACATTTGCACATTTTCTCGGAGGTTATACTTTACTTAACAATTCACATGTTATAGAAATAAGACATTTCCCTTAAAGGTAACCTTTCCCCTTCAAGTCCCCCATCATTAATGGCACTTTGTGCTGGGACTCAAACATGAGCTGTTTAGAGTGTTAACCAGCAGCCCTTACCACAGCTCCATCAAGACACCAGTTTAAAAATTCTCAAAGGATATACTTTACAGTTCACATGATATAGAAACAAGAGTCTAGCAGCCGGGTACTTAAACTGGACTTGAACCGCGGTCTCCAGGGTTAGCTCAGAGTTACCTCCACTTCCCCATACATTGGTTACTTAAATTGCGGAAGTTATATATGAGAGAGCAACTCTCACGGAAATACGTGAACTGTCACGCACTGGGTTGGAGAGAGAGTGCAATAGACAAAGCATTACGATTACAACTAAAACACACAACCAGAACACACATTTACATATAGATGTAGCATATATATTTGCGTGTGTAAGAGCAAAGCATCTCTGTGAAAACCAATATTTGGCTGAGGGGACACATACATACTGTACATTAGAGAGGAAACGGTATGAAAATCTTGATCACACGTACAGGCATACATACATCACTTGAAAATCAGCACATCGATTGCGTATAAGTTATTTATTTAACATCAAATTATTAAAGGCACCCAGTGCAACTTTATGTAAACATTCAATGAAAAATAAACATTCAATTTCTAGTCTTTTTTACACGTAGTAAGTTTCAATAACTCCATACCATTACATATCGACATTCAAGGAGCAAAGATGAGACGTCGTTGTGTGGTGAGAACTGATAGAAAATCGTAAACAACAACAATCGCCGGTGGGGAGAAGCCATTTTTCCATTGAATGGAAGCCTGCTTTATTTATTGTAGGTTACAAAAAATAAAGAAAATGGCGGCATTGTTGTTGTTATCGATTTTGTATCAGTTCTCACCACACAACGACGTCTCATCTTTGCTGCTTAAATGTCGGTATGTAATGGTATGGAGTTATTGAAACTTACTACGTGTAAAAAAGACTAGAAATTGAATGTTTATTTTTAAGCCTCGAAAGTTGCACTGGGTGCCTTTAAAAGATGCTACATCAACTTAAAAATCTGCGCAGAGGTAGGCCACCACACGATGAACAAGACCATGACGTAGTGTGTGGAAAAAAAATTTATTAGATTTTTTTTAAATCTGTTATAGCTTGTTTTGCAGAAAACCAAGAAAGACGTTGTCGCCATGTGCGACGCAGCTGTTGCAAAATAAAAAGAAACCTGATACTTTTTAGGAAAATGACCGCCAGAGGGCAGACTACACCGGGAAATCACAATAATGGTTGCATGTGTGGTAGGTATCATGGACCTATTAAAGAAGTAGAAAGGAATGCCTGTTATCAATTGTGGAAGACGGGACTTTGACTTGTTTAACTGTAAGAAACATTTTATACTTCCATTTGATGATTGATGTTTTTTACTGGCCTTGATGTAAACAACATAACATAGCGAAACAAATCCCCACAAGATTAAGGAGCTGAACCTCAATGACTGCACTTCTTTTGCATTTTAAATTGGTTTAATTGAATTACATGCATAGTAAATAAAATAACAGGTTCTCTGCATTTTATAATAAAAAAGGGACCTAAACATTGATGGACAATCATAAGTCTTTGCATTTTAACAAACGTCTCACATTTCCATGTCTGGTGCCTAGTCCTATCTAAAATTAAAAAATTGAAATCATTTGGCGACAAAGACAATACTCAGAGTACGAAAATCTGGATGATAAAATGTTTAATTCACCGTAGAGACCGGCACTTAAATCTAAAGCGTAAATCACTTTGTGCGGTGGAAGGAGGGTTCAATCACCCTGGCAAGAACTTCTCCGCCCGCTCCAGTAGGACTTCCGAGTAGCCCGGTGAGTAGAACCTGCAGCGAAGAAAGCAACACTATGTTGGTAATCTCATAATACCTTTACCAACATGGTGTACCACCCACCAGCCTTCCACTGGAAATGGCAAGAAAACCCTGTTATTCGTAAAGGGAAAGTTAACACCATATCTATTTTTTCACTCAAACAGTTCAGTGAAGTGTTTTTTTCTTTTGACTCAAATGTACCAAACGACGTAAAACAGGGAAACTCTCTGAATAATACAAGTCTGCCACTCAACTCAGCTTATCCTGTGTGCCGTGGGTTTGACCCATGTCACACAGTCTAAAAGACTGTCACCATGGCAACTTGTAGGCAGAAGTTCTCCTGCCAAAAACGTTGTTTACTCATCCTTTAATTTAGTTTACCTTGTGGGTTTTAAGCGACGCATGTTTGTGTGCTGGCTATGGTAAATGGACCGCATTTATAGAGCCCTTTTGTAACCAATGGCCACCCAAAGCGCTTAACAATTTTGCCCAACATTCACCCACACATTCACACACCGACGGCAGTGTCAGCCACGCAAGGCGACAGCCAGCTCGTCGGGAGCAGCTAGGGTTAGGTGCCTCTCTCAGAGACACCTCATCACTCAGCTAGGAGGAGCCGGGGATCGAACAAGCAACCTCGCGGTTACCAGCCAACCCGCTCTGCCTCCTGAGCTACATGCCATGCCCCTGCAAAGTGTGTGTTCCCTTGTGTATGTATGTGTGCATGCGTGCGTGCATGCATGCGTCTCTGCATAGACCCAACCGCTGGCTGGATGTGCAGGGCGTAACGGGACCGGGGCCCACCTGACGATCTCCTCGGGGTAGCAGTTGTTGATGACCATGATGTACTCCTGCATGGCCGACCCGGGCTCCGCGTCCATCTCCTGCATCTTCTTCAGACCGCCGCTCGTCACGAACAGACGCCGCGCCTTGCTGTCGTGGGGCAGCACCTGAGCGGAAGGTAACCGTGACGACGCCTTTAGCCACACATTCAGCCAGTGCACGTAGCGACAGCGGTACAACTGGTTGAATCTGCAGCGGCTCTCGCTGCAGATTCAACCAGTTGTACCGCTGTCTTCTATGTATATGGCTCTCGATAGTATGTGTAGTTTTATTAAAGGTGACATATTCTACCACCAGGTGTGAGTGTGATTAGAGTGTGATTAGAGTGTGATTACAATCCGATTAGAGTGTGATTACAATTAGCAACGTTTGCTACAGTCCACTGGGTAGGCTGGTAGACTGATCTATCCAGCACACATCTAGGTGGACACGCCCACTTGTGATGTCAGAAGAGGCCGATTTTCAAAACGGCTTGTAACGGCTAATCACACTCACACCTGGTGGCATAATATGTCACCTTTAAATAATATTAATTATAATCGTTATGATAAAAATCATCCCCCACATCGTTATTACTCATTTTCAGGACCCGTCCCACACACACTTTAGAGTTTAGCGCTGGAAGACCTTCCGGACCCCGCCACCCTGCTGTCGTACCTTGCTGAACTGGCAGAGCACGTGCTTGAGGATGTTGCTCGGGGCCTCGTAGAGGAGGGGCTCCAGGGCGGGCAGGTGGGTGCACTTCTGCAGCACGCTCTTCAGGGCCTTCTTACACTGGGGGGGGGCAACGGAGTAAAGGCCGAAGTGTTAGAATCGTATGTCATGATGGGAATGGGCGTTTCAATGTCATTTTCCAGGGGTTAAGGTCCCCCTAACCCCTGGAAAATGATATTGAACGACCCCCAGTAGGTCGATATGCCATCATTGACTCCCTATTCCATTGAATAGTGTGGGGATGACCAATGGCGTCGCTCGTATCAGAGCATATTTACTGCTGGGATTCCTTTAATTTAGTGGAATCGCCAGCATGGAGAAAAGAGCAACACTGACTTGCAAAACTGGACCGGGATGGAGACAGTTAACGAGGTGTAATCCTTTTAGTCACTCACCACAGTTAGTGGGCTTATATCAAATTCAGAGCGTAACTCCGTTGAGGACAGCGTGAGTGTTTAGAGTGCACTTTAGAGTGTTGCTCAATGGAGCCAAGCTAGCCTAAAACTTCGCAGTATCTCACAGTGCAACTCCATGGAGCCTAGCTAGCTAACTTATCTGTGTAACATGTGAGAGTGTGCGCCTGGTGATTCCAGCTAGCTAACTACACGCGTGTCTCAGAGCGTTCTTGATTGCAGTGGACTAACAAGTGGGCTAACAAGAAGTGAGCGCCGGTGCCTTGTCTCCCGACCTTGACCCCCCCCCCTCCCTAACCTTGACCTGCAGGTCCTCGGAGCTGTTGGCGTCCAGGTACAGCTGCAGCAGCGCGGGCAGCAGGCTGGCCGCCGCCACCGCCCGGGCGTGCTCCGGCGTGTGGCGCCCGATCTGCCCCAGGGCCCAGGCCGCTGCCGCCCTCATGTGGTCCTCCCGCTCCTCCGACAGACACAGGGCCAGCTGCGGCACCCCCTGGAGGGCAGGGGGGCGCAGGGCAGTGTGTGAGTGATGTCATCCACCCATATACCGGACGTGTGACAATGTGATGACACTCAGAGAGGAAGACGTGCCAACAACATATTTGCGTTATGTCTACGTGTTACATGGAGGTAAGTGTTACTTATCCCCATGTGTTTGACAGACTTGTATATTTATGTTTTCATAATTATATTCACAATTGCGACGGTGTTTGTTGATTTATTTTTCCCAGCCACAGCTGAACGTCACTTTTGGATTAAAAGCATCTTCTTAAATGACCTCATGTGAATGTTTGTGTTCATGGAACACAATGGTTAAATGGGAGGCAAAATGATAAATGGGAGGCACACACACACACACACACACACACACACACACACACACACACACACACACACCTTGGCCACGATGACGGCCATGGCCAGGTTCTCGGTGTGTGCGGCCACGTATCCCAGCATCATGATCCCGGGCAGGCGCACGTTCCCGCTGCTGTCGCCCAGGTAGTCCACCACCGCCGCCATGCCGCCACAGTTCACGATGAACTGGGCCAGCTAGACGTGGATACACACACAGAGACAGCTGCACAAACACGTATAGGCACGATGACACCAATGCGATAACCTTATAATTTGCATTGTGAGCACATTGGTCTCTCTATGTCCTTTCTGACCTTTGTGCATATATATACCTATATGTGTGGGTGGTGCTTGTGTTTGTGTGCGTGTGTGAACGTATGCACGTGTGTGTGTGTGTGTGTGTGTGTGTGTGTGTGTGTGTGTGGGCTTGCTTGCGTGTGTGTGGGTGTTGGGATGCTCGTGTGCGTGTATTTGTGCGTGTGTGCTTGTGCGTGCGCATGTGCGCGTGTGAGTGTGCGCTAGCTCACACGGGTGAGTGCATGTGGGTTCTCTCGGTACCTCGGGCGTGTGCTTGACCACCTCCCTCATGAGCGTGGTGACGTTCTTCCTGACGTAGTCGTCGGGGTCCCGCAGGCAGGCCAGCGCGGCCGGGAACACCTCCGCCTCCACCACCAGCTCCGCCAGCCCCACAGAGTGCTTGCTGATCTGGCTCAGGGCGGACAGCACATGCCTCTGGGGGAGGGAGGGAGGGAAGGACGGAGAGAAGGACGGACAGAGGGAGGGAGGGAAGGACGGAGAGAAGGACGGACAGAGGGAGGGAGGGAGGGAGGGACGGACGGAGGGAGGGATGGACGGAGGGAGGGAGGGAGGATAGAGTACAGTTGGTTACAGTAGTCTAACGTC
Organism: Gadus macrocephalus; assembly: GCF_031168955.1. Taxonomy (NCBI): domain Eukaryota; kingdom Metazoa; phylum Chordata; class Actinopteri; order Gadiformes; family Gadidae; genus Gadus; species Gadus macrocephalus. The sequence continues at coordinate 13,387,693 of NC_082404.1, forward strand.
TATCAATAAAGGCTAAGGCTGGTAAAAACACACAACTCACGTTTACCTCAGGCTTATAAAGACACACGGGGGGGGGGGGGTCTCGCCGACCTCACCTTGAGCTTGGCGTCCGGGTTGAGGATCATCTGGGCCAGGTGGGCGATGGCGCCGTTGTCCACCACGCTGTGAGCCAGCTCCGTGGTGTGCTTGGCGATGTCGCTGAGGGCCGAGGCCGAGATGCGCTTGAGGGCCATCTCGGGCTCCTGGAGGCAGAGCACCAGCAGGGGGACGGCCCCGGCCTCCACCACGCACTGGGACAGCTCTGGGTGGTTAAGGTGGAACCGAAAGAGAGGATTTGATTGTATTAGCCTGGCTCGGTCGGTCGTGATACCATCTGATGCATTTACATTTAGGGCATTGAGCGGACGCTTTTATCCCAAGCGACTTAAGGTTTAGTTATTGACGCAACGCAAGGGGGTTTACGGACCCATTACGTCCTTGCGGACCCTCCTCGCGTCCGCCGCAAGGGCTGTGATTGGTCCACTAACGTAACGAGAGTGATTGGTCCTGTGGTAAACCCGACGCAGAACCAAAACAAGGTCACGACTGCATTGAAGCGACCGCGTGGTCACTGCGTTGTTGCGTCAACGTCCCGCCATAACTTACGTTCGTTGTGCCGGGCGACGTACCCCAGGGCCCAGGCCGCCGCCTCCTTCACCCCGGGGTCGAACTCCTCCAGGGAGAGCACCAGGGCGTCCACCCCGCCACAGGCCACCACGGCCAGGGCCAGCCCGGGGGAGTGCTTGGCCACGGCCCGAAGCACGAAGGCTGCTGCCTTCTTGTAAAACCGCTGCAGGGTTCAACGTTGGAGAAGACATTTTTATCTTTTTAGAGAGAGAGAGAGAGAGAGAGAGAGAGAGAGAGAGAGAGAGAGAGAGAGACAAGTAGGGAGAGAGAGACACAAGTAGGGAGAGAGAGACACAAGTAGGGAGAGAGAGACACAAGTAGGGAGAGAGAGACACAAGTAGGGAGAGAGAGAGAGACACAAGTAGGGAGAGAGAGAGGTAGAGTGGAGGAAGAAAAGCCTGCTTGCACTCATTGTAAAGTGCTCTTCGATTCTAAAGCAGCCGCAAGGCGGAATGCCAAGTTGGTCTGACACACACCCTCCTTATTCAGGAGACTGACCCTAGCAGAGGCCCCCCTCAGAGTAGGAATCTCTCTCTCTCTCTCTCTCTCTCTCTCTCTCTCTCTCTCTCTCTCTCTCTCTCTCTCTCTCTCTCTCTCTCTCTCTCTCTCTCTCTCTCTCTCTCTCTCTCTCTCTCTCTCTCTCTCTCTCTCTCTCTCTCTGCGCTACTAAATGGCCCAATGAACCCTAAAATATATTGAATATAAAATATTATATTTTAAATATTTTTTCAAATCCACTCACATTCTGAGAGGCCAGGGAGTGAACCAGCTGAGGGAGGATGTCTCCCTGCACCACGGCCTCGGCCAGGTCGTCGCTGTGATTGGCCAAGCGGCCCAATGCCAGCGCCGCCGTCTGCTGGACGTTGGGAACCGAGTCCAACAGAAGTGGCCGCAGCAAGGTCATCACACCTGGGTTGGTAGGTTGAAGGTGAGGTGACATCGACATGGTCAACAAAACAACCAACAACAAACAAACAACGTTAGCAGAAGTGCAAGCGACAGAGAGCAACGTGTGTGTTACTATTGCAGGTTGTGCAGGCGTCCATTCATCGTGGTTCAACAGTACCTGCGTTTTGAAGGGTTTCTATATTCTGCGGTCGAGTGGCGAGGTCAGCCACAGTCTGCACGAACTGCAGCCTCGACTGCTGGTAGTGCTCGAAAACTGCAGTCAAAGCGGAAGCATTGTTAACAACCGAGTGTTAACTTCGACTTTTTTTCTTTTTTGTCAATCAAAACATTTCTCCCGGGGGGGGAATCGCTTTCGATCCGGAAATGCTGGTGGGGGGGCTTACCTTGTAAAACCTGCCGCTGAGTCATGGTGGCGGAACGGACCGAAACAGTGAATATACTAAGAAGAGGATGTGTATATAATAAAAAAGGCAAGGTAATTTCTTGCTTTAGTTGACTCAGAAACACATTTTCAATGCCCGAGTAAAAACGTCCTCGCTTCCCCCCTGCGCGGTCTCAAGTTTGGGGACTGTTAGTGTTGCCTTGGCAACCACGAAACAGGCAGTCGCTGGAGCCCGGAGCTGTGCTTTTGTTTACGTGTGTTGTAGCCACGTATTAGGTTTCCAGGGACAATTAGTCGACCAATCAGCGACGACAGTATGTATAGTATATAGGCTATTCATTCTGTGAATTTGTTTTTGTGTCTGCCCAGAACATTAATAAAATAATAATAATAAACAGTGATTATAAACAGAGTTTTATATTCGTTTTAAATGTATGTGTCTTATTTCACTGGACTATGATATATACAGTATTTAGATTAAATGACAAACGCGTGAGATAAATATTGCTATGCTTCTAGTAGGCTCAGGCTTGAAAGAGTCGTCCCTCCATCCCAACACACACAGACACACACTTATTTGAATTTGAAAAATATTTAAAAAGAAATATTAATAATTGTATAAATAGTTTTATAAGATTATTATCCCTTTATTTTTGATAGAATGATTAGATAGATACTTTCTGAATGCCTTGGATCTATAGTACTCCCTCAATGGAAAACCAATATTATCATACAATTATATTTTACCTCAAACCTGGAAAATGTATTTTCAGGATCAACATTTACACATTTACACAGTTGGTGGAATAAAACAACTGCCTCCCTTTCTGTCTCATTGTCCTTTACTCGCAGGCTCAAGAAGGATGGAGAAGAGAACCTAATTTGTCCTCAAGGTTTAAGGTCCTTTGGGAAAAACGAACCCTTTTATCAGGATAGAAAAATACAGATTATATTAATGAATTAACCACATTTTGAAACTTGCTCTTCTTTTTTACTTCCCTTTGCTGGCGTTTTTGCATTATACTGCCTGTTTATCCAGATGGCTTCCTTTAGGGTTCGGGCCTAGTCGATCCTGAAATGGGATGTGGGGGGAATAGTGAGGCATCATCCCTCACCCATCACCGCAGAGTTGGCCCTCTCTGCAACTTTTCTCTCTGTGTGTCTGTTTCACCAGGTTCTGCACGGACTTGCACCCGTAAAGTCCAAGGATGCCCACCAGAGACTGGTGTAGGGGGTCCCTGAAGCTGCCGGTGACCTGAGAGTTACCGAGGTCCATCTGATTGGTCGATGCCTGGTAAAATAGGACCAATGAAAAATGTGTGAAGACATCTGCTTACAATTAAAATGGTGGAAATAGATTAAAACCTACGAAACAATTATGTTTGTTTTTTTATAAAGTTAAGGTTAAATGCATGTCTTAACAATAACCTAAATAAAAAAGCTGTCTTTTTTTTTTTGGAGAGGTGTAGAGGTGTGTGTAGATATGTAAACATTCAAGATAAAGGTATAGACAATTTAGAAACCAGATGGCTACTAAATCCCTTTCATCACAAGTTGAAATCATGCCCAATTACTTCTCTCTCTCTCTCTCTCTCTGTGTGTCTAACTGTCGTACAACCGCATTTTCTCCGTCTCTTTTACTTCCTCTTTCATTATCCGCATGGTTAAAAAACCATGGGCATGACGGACACATGTAATCGTTGACCTCTTGAGTCATACAAATATTAAAACTATAGGCCTAGCCAAATAAACAGTAGGCCCAGACGTTGTTTGTTTGCCCAGCTGAACCTGGTAGAAAAAGGTCGACTTTTGACGCGATTGGGATTGCATTTGATGTCGTTTTATGATGTTGAAAGTGGGAGAGCACAGCATGGTTCCATTTTAAGTGTAGGGTGATGTGTATGGTGACACTAGCTTTACATGGGAATGCAAAGCTTCGGCTAGGGTTCATGAGCATTTCTATTACGGTTCTATCCAGGGGGATTTCTCATTTCTACTTTTGGCATTGCCGGTTTATCGCCACTGCATGGGCTACAAGCTTTCACACATAGGCCTATATGTAAAATATATATATTATATGTGAAATTTAAATATATATATATTTAATATACAATTTGCTTAACATATATATATAAGCCGATCCAACAAATATTAAAGACAACACCAATCTCTCCTTAATTTTTTAACTTATTTAGAGAAAAAAATATATAAGCCTGAAACTTGACCTCATGCACTTGACCCAAGTAGATCCCCTCTTTAGGCTACGGCGGTGTTGAATGTAGGCTATAAATACAAACGTTTGTAAAACTCGACAGACAACGACCGTAGTGCATTGAACTCGCGATATGTAGGCCTAATCACCTCTACATGTTTTACGACTTCGTCCTCAAGTCAAAGCTTTTGGACCAAACAGGTTGAGCCTATAAACATCCAATGTATTTACCTCAAACCGTAGGCTATCAGAACATCCACGGTGTGTTCGTTTACCGGCCTTGATGTGAGCCCTGCTGCGGGCCCTTGACCTCTGTGAGCCTGCAGAGTGCCTCCGCAGACTGCACCTGTCCCCTTTAATCAGGTCGCTTGTCCTCTTTAACGTCCCTTCTCACCCCTCTCCCGTTACAGAACGCGTCGCTGTCTCTTTAAATAAATGAACAAAAAAAAAAGATCAAATTGAAAATAACATTGGACACTTTCCTTTTTTTAACAGTAGTTTTGCCTACTACAAGGAGTTGAACGACGTGTTTATTGTGCTTTTGACCTATACGGCTGTGACATTTTTATCTACACCATCGTAATTTTTTATTGTAGAACTAAGAGGTTACATAGATGTTTCGTTGTACAAATCATATTATTTAAATACCCTGATCATTTGCACGGTGTCCAGATCATAGCCTACCGTATGGCCTCATCTCGAGCTTTCTTTATCTGGACTTTGTAGGCCATTTATTTTGGCTTGACCCTAAAAACCTCCCGTAGGCCTAGTTAACACTCTAGCTTTTAGCTGAAATAGTCCTACGCCTTTAATCCACGATGATAACTCCTTAGCAAAACCCACTCCTAAAGTTGCGTTGCAACTTCATAGACGCAATATATTTGTGTGTGTGTGTGTGTGTGTGTGTGTGTGTGTGTGTGTGTGTGTGTGTGTGTGTGTGTGTGTGTGTGTGTGTGTGTGTGTGTGTGTGTGTGTGTGTGTGTGTGTGTGTGTTGTCTGTTTGTCTGTCTGTCACTGTGTTTGTGTCAATACTACCCGTATTAGGCAGTCAGGCAATATTATCTTACCAATGTTTTGAAAGGGCTAAATCACACGATGCTCTGGATAAAACTGGATGAATAAGAGGCATGCATATCTGAAAAAAACGACGGAACGAAAGCCCGGATCCAAAACATTTAAAAGAATCCTAAAAAATGCTCCGATCAACCTATAACATGCAAACTAAATGCGAATGAAATAAACAGCTTCGGTAGGACCCATTGGCACGCTGGGTCGACTCCGGGAAGGCTGTGGATCAGGTAGGGTTAATCATGTGACGTGTGGAATCCGTCTTCATCGCAGCCATCTGAAGCGTCTCTCCTGGAAGCGAGAGGAATTCGCGGTGGAGCAGACTGGTTGTAACTGTGCCGTTCCACCTTAAATAATCCCTCCGCTTCCCCCAACCTCCCCTTTAAGAGCTCGGCGCAGGCCCGCGCACGGCCAGAGGGGGGCGTTAGGAGACCAGGGCATCTCTGCAGACAGCGCGAAACAGAGGAGAGCTGCAGTGTGAATATCGAACACGTTTTCCCTGTCCATTTTTTTTTTGGATATAAAATATATCCAACACACGTTTTTTTTTCTTTCAGTAAAAGCCTTATTTTTATTCCAATGTTAAATTCACACACAGACAATAACTTGTAAGCCTCCCATGTAAAGAAATATCGAGCAGAAACGCAGACCGTCGGATCAGCATGCACTGTTAATGCAAAGCGCTGATCTAATTCGTTAAGCGTTGCAGTCGTTTTGAATAATTACGCATGTTAATAAAATCAACGCACACTTAACTCAACGAAATATCTCTAAATCCACGCGTCGTCGATGCGATGCGCCTTTCTTTTGAGCGATTCGCCAACCGTAATGGCGAGCAGGGAAAGATCCCAAAACGGTTTATCGGTGTCTAATTGTATAATTTACTTTGAGCTTTATTTAGAGAATTGATCTTGATAAAATATTCCAACTCGTTTGAGGATCCATAGTCTGATGTACAATACTGTCTTTTCACAGGTTGTTGTTACATTATAACCTAGCTAGCCAACACAACTTTCGTATTAACTCACTTAGACACTTGAATTGAATATTAGCAACATTATATATTCCTGAACTAGAAATCATCAAATAACATGTCCATGACCTTTTTCGACTTTCCCTTTAAAACAGCAATACAAACAATTAGACAATAGATTAGGCCTAGCCTACTAATAATCTGCACGCTTTTGGTTCCATGCAATCTGACTCTCACGTCCCCTGCAGGGCCTATGAATGGTTGGTGTTCATTTTCTGGTTTGATCTTTGATCAAATGCGAAATAAAATGGGCCCTATGCCTTATAATAAATCCGAGTAGCCAATCGTAGAAGACATTTAGCTGAATAACATCTTGTATCTAGCAAACCGTCTATTTTTATAGCAGTTTAAATGGAAGCGTGTTCCTTTTGAAAGCCTGGAATGGTATGTTACTATAAATTGTTATGAATAACGATTAACGTATTTAGGCATATATACGTCTTGCTTACAAGATATATTTCCCAAAATTTCTGAAAAATATGCATGATTCCATTCATAAGCCTCAGTATTTAATTAATTTGAAATTAAAATAAAATAAACTATTTCGATCTATATAAAGATAGATCGAAATAGTTTTTTCCCAAAACTGCAACCCAACCCTGCATTCAAATGTTGACATTTCGTATTCTGCATGCACCTTTGTTAGGTGTGTTGCGGCATAATAACAAATTGCCTAAATAGGTCTATGACATAACATCTGAAACGGCAATGTACTGATCAATTAACACACACACCCACAAACACACACCCACGCACACTCACGCACACTCACGCACACACACACACACACACACACACACACACACACACACACACACACACACACACACACACACACACACACACACACACACACACACACAGAGACACACACACACACACGATGTTCACCTTAATATAATAATATAGGTATAGTTCTTGACTAAGCTATGTTCAACCTTATTTGGATTGTAGAGCTGCATTAATTAGTTTTAGAAAACATGTAGCCTGTCTGTTGTGTTGTAAGGAGAAAGAAAGGAGGAGGAAAGGAGAAATAACAACAAATTCTACACACACGCACACACATTCACACGCACACACATTCACAAACATTCACACATTCATATACATTCACACCCACACACACACACACACACACACACACACACACACACACATACACGCACTCAGAGTCACACACACACACACACACACACGCACACACACACATACACACACACACACACACACACACACACACACACACACACACACACACACACACACACACACACACACACACACACACACACACACACACACAAAACAAACACAAGCGTTCAGTTTATAGGTGAGTTTAACCTCTTTCTTGCCTCTCTTGAAGTGTGCGGGACTTTCGGGTCGAAGGAAAACGTGACTAAAATAAGGGCTGTGTTTTTTTCAGAATAAACACGAAGCCTTAATCTCATATTGCATTTCAAACAAGTCTCAGAAAGCAGATCGAACGTAACTGATGTTGAATCGGAAAACCCAGTGGGGGGGTCATGTATGGCACTAAACGCCTTTATTAATAACTGGCGGTTTTAAGGGGAGCGTATTAGAGGTCCCTTGGCCATTAGGCCTACAACCCTAGGAGAGGAATAAAGACTACCAGTCCCGGAGAAAGGTTGGCCGCCTATGAGTTCCTAACAGCCCGCTTTCTTGTTTGTTTTACATCATGTTAGGCCTATGAAACAATAACAGAGAGGACGCATCAGCCTGTATTATTGGTGGTATTTGGCCAGGTGTTATTGGCCTATCGTTAGCGCTGATCATGCTGATAGCCAAATCGACAGGAAGGACCGAAGTGGAACTGGAACTTGTCAGCCCCCCAAACTACTTTTGAAACCTGAGTTTGAAACGGTATGCCCTACAGCGGGGTGATAGCACTCCGTTTGCAAACCGCCTGACGTTTGACATATAACCCCACGGCCTGCGTCTCTCTCTGCTTGACAAAGTCTGCAGCCTATTAATTCAGGCGCCATTGGGTTGACTCACTAATCAATGATCACCGGCCACTAAAGTATCTTTTACGTGTATGATATCTAAGAAACCCGGAATCCATTGTGAATTTGCATTTAAATTAAACACGTGTGTTCTCCTTCGTTGACCGTTCCGTTATTATTTTGTTGTTACAAATATAGAATTTTTACATTTTATCTCTATATGCATTTTTGTTTTTTCAAATTAAACATCAGTGATTCACACAGTACAATTTACAATGTATTTTGTAAGCCCTATAGAACCTAGCCTAAAAAACAAAACAACTTAGCCCCGATATTAACATGAATGGACCCATACACACGTATACAGATTGATTCATAAACTCTAAAAGGCTTTACCAAATACTTCGGGCCCGGGCCAGGGACTGCTTATTATGCTCGTTACTCTCCTATACACTGTTGTTCTGTGTGTGGCTTTATTCCGAGTCCACTGCTCGCCAGCCTGATTCTTTGGAATGAGGGGTCAAAGGTCAGCGCTGGACGTGATTGTTCGCAAATCCCCGCAGTGTTCACTTGCCGACGAGCGTACGCACATGTCGACCGTTCGTCAAGAATGTTATTCTATTTATTTATTTTGCGGTTAAATTTATGTGAACGTTGAGGATGTTCTTGGCTATTGCTCTTTTGAGGAATAAAGCTCGAGAATGTATTTTTATTCAATTGAAGGCCTAGATTATAATTATTATAGAACCCTCACGAAGCATGTAGTAGACTAGTCATCCTGTCCATTTAAACATTTAATGTCGTCAATTAATCTACGTCTATGCAGGCATTCTTAACTTTAGTTATGTTTTGTAACTCACTGTTTCTCCAACAATGAAACCCCTTGTTTGTGTGTGTGTGTGTGTGTGTGTGTGTGTGAGAGAGAGAGAGAGAGAGAGAGAGAGAGAGAGAGAGAGAGAGAGAGAGAGAGAGAGAGAGAGAGAGAGAGAGAGAGAGAGAGAGAGAGAGAGAGAGAGAGAGAGAGAGAGAGAGAGAGAGAGAGAGAGAGAGAGAGAGAGAGAGAGAGAGAGAGAGAGAGAGAGAGAGAGAGAGAGAGAGAGAGAGAGAGAGAGAGTGTGTGTGTGTGTGTGTGTGTGTGTGTGTGTGTGTGTGTGTGTGTGTGTGTGTGTGTGTGTGTGTGTGTGTGTGTGTGTGTGTGTGTGTGTGTGTGTGTGTGTGTGTGTGTGTGTGTGTGTGTATCATTTAAAACATGTGATGTGTCATCGGATGAATGTCAAAAAAATATAATACAATAAATATCAAGTAGGCCTACATCATTTGGGCACCAAATAGAAAATAAACGTAGGTCTAATAAAGTTAATTCTTAGTGAGAATGTTTTATTGGGCCTATTTATTGATAAGCTATTTATAAAAAAAGGCCTGCATGGCAATTGATCCAGACAATATGTCCTCAATAGAAAACAAAACTTGATGCATGAGATTAGCGATATAGAAATTGTTTTGAATTATATTTGTTTTATATAGGCCTAATTTAGGATCCAAAGAATAAATACAACTAAATAGTGAAAGACAGTGAAGCAAAAAATTATTAAATAAATAAATCTCGCTAAATTAACTTTAAATAGGCCCAATTAAGTGATATTAGTGATGTAGAGGCTAAACCGTTAAACTGGTTTAGAAAATTAATGATCCTTTTTTTAACCTAATGAATAATTCATAGAATTATTCTAACTAGAAGCCAAAGGCTGTTCCTAATAAGCACTTGTGTTCAGCCACAAAAGCAGCCCAGCTAAACAATGCGTTAGGAAATCAAATTTTTACCATTTCAATTTTACTTTTTATTATTTTATGATTTCCACATTCAAGATTTAAAAATAGCCAACATAAAAAAAAAAAAAGTGAATCAATGAACCAATAATTCGACAAATGAATAATTAAACTGCCCTGTTCTAGGGACAATGCAACAAATTAGGTCAAAGATAACCTATTCTGAGCGATAGATGTAGCCTAGACTGCTAAAGGTTAGTTGATGAATGATTGAGGAATATTTTGTAACACTTACAAACCCTACTGCTATGCAAAGCGTTAGTGCACATCTTGTTCTGATTTCGCTCTAAAAGCCTCTGCAATTGGGTTGAGCTCTATGACCGAACACAAGTTCTGCAGTGCAAGCTGCTTTTCACCTTCCACTGTTGCTCTCAGCAAGGAGAAGCCCAACGGCCAATGCCGGCTGCGCTTTGTGTTTTTGTGCCATAACGACATCATTGCTCACTTAAAGAAGGATATTGACTTACGACAAGTCAAACCAAACATTTGAAGTCTCTGGTCGTTTAACAAACTAATTGATAACGCAAAGTATTCACCTTGGTGTGCTGCGCTGTCCATGGCTCCGAGAGCCACCATGGGACTCGGTATGGGATATAACATCTTCAGCGTTGAACGTTATGACCAGACTGTACGTTTTTTAATGCATTTAAATTATAACTTAACAATAACCTTCATACTTGGATGATAACATACAAGCAACAATTATAATTATTAGACATCATAATATATATTACTTGGCCTATTATTTGTATTTGTATTGATTTACATTATGCATCCATATGTTGTTTTGTCGATTTGATAGGAGGTAGGCTGAATATTGTTTCGTCATTTGAGACCCAACTATTGATTAAGATTTAACAATTGAGAGGCTACAATAGGCACGACACAGGCATGCATACACATACACACACACACACACACACACACACACACACACACACACACACACACACACACACACACACACACACACACACACACACACACACAGATTATAATAAATAGTGTGAAGCCAATATTTTTGTTACTTTTGCCTTAATCACGGGCTAGTTTTTCCAATTTGAAGCCTATTTGTTAAACAAAGTAAATTATCCTTTATTATTATTGTACACTAGGCATATGTTGTCTAGTGTACAATAACATATGGAAAGAAATAATTCTTTCCATATGTTTTCCGTAGTGCTATCCAGGGGTTTTCTATAACCTGTAGGTATATATCCCTACATTGGGGATTATGGGACTTTGCTTAATTGTTTGTTGAGTAGGCCTATAATGATTAGATTGGTCGACCATTGGTCAATATTTTTACAAATAATATTTATGTTTTGTTTTCACATGCCCACCTTTCCTTGAAGATAAATAATTAATTATAGTAACATAGATTATGGTTTATAGCCTACTATGTTATATATGAACTACATATATATTATATATAAATCGATATATATTTATATAGTAGCCTATATATATATATATATATATATATATATATATATATATATATATATATATATATATATATATATATATATATATATTTATATACATCGTTTATATATGATATATAGATCTGCATTTTTTTCTTTGGTGAAATATCATAATTATATATGTGTGCATTCAAGTTACACACGATTCTCTAATCAATCTTACAGTAATTGTCGCGGGACCATGTAATCACCTTTATAATCCCATTTTATCACTTCATCTGTCCATCATATTTTATCTTTGAGAAGCGTTGCTTTGCAACAGCAACAGCAACATACCCTGACCCTAGTCTATTTGTAGACCTAATTATGTATCACTATAAACATAAAACGTGAAAATCCAACTGTATTAACCCATTCATTCAAAACATGCAGATACGGTCCTGTCAATGTTTGAAAGTTATTCAACGGAGCTTACTCGCTAATTGTGGAAGGTTGTCGTCTCAAACAATGTGTTGAAAATGTCGTTGATCAACCTTGACAGACAGATACACTAATAGTTCAATCATCAATAGGCGTACTTTTTGTGTAGGAGGCATGCTGTCGGTCGAGCTTGATTTTATATTTGCAACATGTCTTATTCACTTTTGTCAAAAGAAGTTAATCTAGGCCTACTATGTTGTGACCGTTGTGTAATTGTTTATTTATTGTCAGTGAGGATCAGAAATCTCTATCGTGATTCCCACTGACCTCAATATTCTATAAGGTCACATTGGTCCAGCAGCTGCCGCCACCCTGAGCCTTATAACCCTTATAACCCTTCTTTCAAGACGTCGCCTATGTGGGCCAGGAGTGACAAATTCACAGAGTGCCTTATATCCATCCTCAGGTGGGTTATGCAAAGCGATGGGAGGTTATTGTTGGAGATGTTGAACGATAAAGTGTTGGCCTCAAACCAATGTGGACAAGCTTTGCGTGTTATTTATCAGCGTCTAGACGTAGCGTCTAAATATCGTATCGTGGAAGACTGAACGTCAGGTAGATCTCTTATAGACGACAGATAAAACGCAAGAAAAACTGTTTTTATAAGCCATCCGTGTGTTTGTCTCGTAGATCAATACAAAGTGACCCATACCGCGGCCCATCTCTGTCCACACTCACTTCGCGTCCCAGCCAAGCATGCAGCAGCAAATATTGTGCTATAAATTACTTTAAAACGAACCCTTTTGAGAAGGGTGTTTTAATTAAATGTTAAATATGGTAAAAACTAGTCCCATTCCTTTCAACGGATCTGTTGTTCTTCCACAAAAGTTACACTCTGGTGGTTCCCAATCCGCATTGGAATTTAACCCTGCATGGCCATCAGCAATATAAAGGCTTTTTTTTTTTTCTTTGCTCCCTGGATGGCCCCAGCAACAGCATAGCGGGCTGGGTGCTACAGACAGGCTGGCTGGGACGAACCTCTCACCCGAGGCCTGCTTATCAACCTCGCGGCTTTACCATGAAATCCCATTAATCGGGCAAACACGACGTCAAACATGGCGGATTGTGTGCTATGCTGCAATGTTGGACATGCCCGGGTCAACGTGCGGCAAGAAAACCGGCTGATATACATGCTGAATGTGAGACAAACATTTTCAACCAAATGCAAGAGGTTAAGACACCTTACTATTAATAGTTCACTAATTCACTGTGGTTGAATGGTGAATTGTTTGACAATTGACAATTGTCCTTGGACCCCCCCCCCACACACACACACACACACACACACACACACACACACACACACACACACACACACACACACACACACACACACACACACACACACACACACGTACACGCACGCACACGCCCACACGTTGTCAAAATGTAAATTTGGAAAACAACGATCAGCGATAAGGTTCTAGGAGAAATATTTCAGGGACATTTAATTCAGACAATTTTAATTTAAGGCTAACCTGCATGGTCAATATTTGTGTTTTGCCTTTTTTTTTTAAAACACCCTTACTCGTGGTTTATACGCTGTGGACACGTGTTTTTTGTAAATAACTGAAATCTATAGATTTCAAAGTAGCCTATTTGGAAAATAGGATATTTGATAACCATTTGATAACATATAGGCCTAGGCCAACTATTGTAGGCTAATGGTAGAATATAAGACTGATTAGGACTAAATAAAAAAACATGAAAATAAAAACATCGTTCTTTAAATTAGCCTATTACTATTGCTAAACATAATAAAAACACTGTGGGAAAATGTGATCCCAGCCTCCATATTAAACCAGATCAGGCTAGATGTAAGGCAGAACGTATCGTGCTTAGCCCCCAGTCCCATCCCCATCTCTAAAGAAAGACACCGCATTTGGGGTTTACTCTAAGTTGCGTTTAATTATAACAAAAAGAGAAAGAAAGTGCTTCAGAAATCCACCATTCAAGTTTCGATTTCGAGTGCATTTGCCCCATCATGTTCACAATAAAGTCAATGTACAAAAAAGAAAAAAAACAGTAAATTCACAAAAATAAATATTCAGCTTTCATATAAACAACCAGTGACTTCAAATTCCGTCGTCAAAAACCTGACCTCAAGTAATGTTTAAAAAAAGCGAGTAAATGAGGGTTGGTGTTTGTGTGTGTGTGTGTGTGTGTGTGTGTGTGTGTGTGTGTGTGTGTGTGTGTGTGTGTGTGTGTGTGTGTGTGTGTGTGTGTGTGTGTGTGTGTGTGTGTGTGTGTGTGTGTGTGTGTGTGTGTGTGTGTGTGTGTTTGGGGACGGGTGGGTAAGTAAAGGGAAGAGGTTGTTTACATTGCTTTAGGCCACCCGTAAGTCTTGAGTGTTTTAACAGACATATCCCTATTTTGATTAGGCATCATGACGAATGTACTGCTCAGAACGTGATAACGCGTCTCTGGTGGTTGAAATCAACCCAATAGGCAGAAACGCATTCGGGAGCCTCACTGCAAAAAAACAACCAACCAGGTTTATGGTACACGCCACATCCCTCTTTGTCCTTTTTAACCCATGTTTCGTTTTTACACGCGGATCAGCCTGAAAGCTTTTATAAAAGCACCGCAACTCAAATGTCACACATGTTGCCCAAACACACACGTTAGGAAAGTTTATGTTAGAAAATACCTTTTTGTTTCAGGGTGAGAATAAAAGTTCAAGTTTGTATCTTCTCTACATGGGGCGTTGAACTAGGCCATAGCCGCATGCGCTAGAGCTTTGTGGCTACATAATGGTACTTTTTTTACCACATGACTAAACATGTACAACATGTATTCACAATGGTTTAGGCAGGTCGGAAGTGTTTTTTTTTCGAGTTTATATTTTATCGTGTTTTTTTTTTTTTTTTTTTTTTTTACAAATATGGTTGGTTTAATGGGTTTATACAATCTCACACACGCCTTCCACCGATCCATGTGTGCGCCTGTGTGGATGTTGACATCCCCCCCATAGGCTGTTGGTTTTTTGTGACCTGGCACGCCATAAACTCTCTTCTTTACGGCACACAGAGAAATCAGCCGACCAGAGCAAGTCTTTGCCCGCATTTACAAACATCTAGACCTGATGAAACCACAGCCATTCACCAAACCTAGGCCTATTATTTTTTGGTAGAATACAATTGTAATTGTGTGACGCTGTCTACACAATGGATCACAATTAAATAGGTCTGGGATACATTCACTCATTAGGATTGTAACAGGGACGTTGATCAACCGGAAAACCATCTAAGCAGGCGATGGTTTATTTTTTTTATTTTTTTATAACAGCTGAGTTTTCTCGGGTTGAGGGCTACTGCAATTAAATAATCGACAGTCACTTGCCAAATGTTGAACCATGTAGACCTACTACAGATACGCTGGCGTCCCCAATGACAAACTTCAATATCATGGACTGCAAATTCAGCCTATTCCTAAATGAAAAAATAAGCGTGTAGGCTCCACCAGCAATGTGTGTGTATTGCTCCCACAAAGGCTACACGTGAACATCGTCACAATTCGAGCCAGCATCAAAACGACAAAGATCTATTTGGTGTCAATATCTGAATAAACCAGAGGCAGAGCGTCGTCTTAAATGTTTTAGCTTTTTAGCACCTTTCAGACACCACTTTACAGGCAAGCCTAAACCCTGAAGCTGAAACAAGACCCCCCCCCCCCCCCCCCCCCTACCCCCAACGTGTCAAAGTGCAACGCATTTGAGCCTATCTCTTGTGCTTTGTGGCATTGTTTTAAAGTAAGCAGGCAAGAGGGGATGGGGGGTTGGTCGTTGTTTTGATGTTTTCCCCCCACTGAGGTTCCTGCATGGAGCACACCATGTCCTGCCTTATATGTTATTACATTATCATTCCCCCCTGTTTTAATTAGTTCCCTTTTTAAACAATGCTCTGGTTGTAATTGCAAAGACTTATTCACGTGGCAAATCAATGAGATATGCCCGAGGAATCTGTAGGGCGAATGGATTTGCAGAGACATAAGCACTTAAATCCAGCCTAACGTGAGACGTAACTGCGTGATATAAAGGCCTAAGCCCTACTCTTTTGATTGTCTGTACAGAAGGCCTGTGCCGTGTGTGTCGAGCCCTGTTCTTACACACTGATCGTGTTTGTGCATGGTCACATACTTGAAAAGCAGGAAACAAGCTACGGAAATAAAACCAGAGTGAAAACCATATCACAAGCAAGCGAAACCCCACATCAACACCAGGATCCAAGAATAACGAGTGCTTTACTGTGCATGTGGACGATGAATAGGTCTGTGTTGACATGTCTGTTTTTACCATTCACTTGTAGTGTATAATTCCGTAGCGTTTGGGGAACGATGTTATTCCTTTTTTTTTTTAAAGCTTTGTAGAGTTGCAGTTATAGGCCTACCAAGTGGCACAGAAAAGGAGAACCCTGTTGTTTATCACCATCTAACCTTATCTCAGTCGCAACACACCCGCCCTATGTAGCGCACACACACACACAAAACCATGTTGTAGGCTTATTACGAGAAAACGAGCAGGCCTAGCCCCATGTCCCACAGAAAGCACACACCACGGAAACCCTGGTCACATACAATCTAAAATGTCGAGCTTGAAGGCGAAAAAAAAATCGCATTTGAGATCCCACGAGGAGCAGACATGTGGCTTGGGAGTGATAGTTTTTTTTTTTTTTTGTAGTTGCATTAATCCATGAACTCCATGTGTCTCGCAGTTTTGTATGAACATCGTGGCTCCACACATTTCACCTGGCGCGTCTTATTCCTGAATACAAATCCACAAAAACGTACATCCCATGGAGAGAAAAAATGGTAAACCGTGTGATTATTATGTTTTCAATAAAACAAAAAAAGAACAAACGTTCACTTCTGTAAGACATTGAGGTCGTATAAGGCAGGATTCTCGTGGAGATTGCTCTTGTGTTTTTTGTTGTGAGGGCAAAAAACACTTCAGCATTTCCTGGTTCTCTGCGCCGGTGGGGGAGGGAGAGGCAGGCCGCCTGGCTGCCATCTCCATACCGGGTGCGAAAGAGGAGGTGGCCGGGGGTCCCTCAGGGACTGCATGGAGTACGCAGGACACAAGTCGCCATCTCTGCCCACAACGAGCGATGGTGTCGATGGGAAATTTGCCATAAAACTAAAAGGCTTTTTCGGTGGCTTCACTATCTGGCGTTTGATTTTACTTATTCCGGATGAATCCTCTGTAGGTCCGTCAGAGTTGTCTTCTTTGTCCGTGGGACGAGGAGGGGACGCTTTGAAATGTTTAGACAAATTCTGCCTCGTTTGCGTCCTTGGGATTTTGTGTTTTTTCCCCAGCAGTGGAGTTCTGCAGATTTTCCTGACCCTTTGGCCGTGCTCATACTCCCCTTCCTCTGAGCAGGGAGTATCTCGCAAGGGGCCCCCGCATTCCTCAGTACGATAGGGGGACTTTGGAGCCGAATCAGTGCTCTCGCTGTAGGCTTTAGTTGTGTTGTTTAGATATTCCACATGTTTAACGTCACCCACGGGAGGATGAGCATTGTTATCGTCTGCCACATCCCCCTTGCACTGAAACTCAGAGGCCTGACTCGGATATTCGTATTCGTCGTAGCTTTCCTCTACTTTAACTTTGACGTTTTGAAAGTTGAAGGAGGGGTGGCCCATGGCTGATTGCTCTTGGTCCGAGTGGAGGCCTGTCGAGAACGGGGGCTCCTCGGTCTCCGTCTTAATCGTTTTGAAGGGAGAAGGCTGCTTCAGATTGTTAGTGTTTTCCAATTCATTCCTCAGGCTCAAAAGTTCAGCGTCTTTAGAGTGCAGGAGCTTGCTGTCCTTCTCGAATTCACAGTGTGAGTGGGTTACTGTGGCCGGGCATGTGTTGGAGAACCCGGGCGTCCGGCGTGGAGGAGGAAACGGCTGATAACACGTCAAGCTCGGCGTTGTGTTGAAGGCGATGCACACCAGGTCGGCTCTCTTTGGTCCGTGCGCCTCTGGCCCCTTTCCACTCTTGGATACCGTGAGAAAGTTGTCTCGCACAGCGGTCACGTTGAACTTAGCTGGATGTAAGGGTCCTGAACACCTCCTCGTCTCTTTAAAGGCCAACTCACTGCTCGGTCGAGTGTCGTGCCCGATGTAGTCCGCTCCAAAGCCATGACCCAGGGTCCTGTGTTGTTGTGGTGGTGGTGTTTGTTGTTGTTTTTGCTGCTGGATGTAGTGGAAGGTGGGCTGTAGGACCAGCGGTGCCTTGGTGCTGAACGTTTTGGTAACAGAAGCGACCCGGGCCCGTCTGAATCGGATGCTCTGCACGGAGACCTGGCTGGACACCGAGCTGGAGTCGGACTGTGAGCTGCTCTCCTCCTCCGAGCTGCCGTCCGAACTCTCAGACTGGCTGTCATCCTCTTCCTCCTCCTCATCATCAGAACTCCCAGAGTTGCTTGTGGTGGAGATACTCGAGCCAAAGTCCGAGTCGACGTTCGCCCTCTCAGAGTACGTGCTGGACTCGGTGTCGCTACTGTAGCTCTCGTGGAAGAGCGGCTGGTGCTGCTGGCCGTGCGCCCCCCTGGAGTCCAAATAGAAATCATGGCCGATGTGGAAAGCGTTCAAAGTGCGCGTTCCGCCGGGTTTCTGCTTGCCACAGCACTTGGGCTGCACCAGCAGCACCGGGGAGTGGTGTATATGCCGGGTTCGAGTGCACGAGTGCCTCGCGCCGTCCTTGCCGCCGCCCCCCTCGCGCCGCCTCTTCCTTTTGTGAAGTAGGTCGCTGCTGCCGGCGGAGCCCGACAGCTTGGACTGAGCAGCCATGGCGGACTGAAACACGACCGGCGCACGGCTCTGCACCACCGCGCCCCCCCGGAAAAACGTTTTTCTCTTGTTAAAGGCCAAACAGTTTCCAGTTATCTGCGCCGTTTCATAGTTTGTGTAGGGTTTGTAACTCGACTTGCTCGCCGCATGGGTATTCCGACCCGGGGATCGACTGTAAAATTGAGGTAGTTTGGAGTCGGGAAGCGAAGGAGTCGTCTCTGTGCTGTCCGGTTTATTTTGAATGGACAAAGTCTGGGGGACGCCGTGCAAACTAAACCAAAGTTTGTCTTGCCACAAGCCGGCCGGATTTTCCGTGCGATGGATCCCGGCGTTGGCGTCCTCCAGAGAATGATCCTTTACCTTTCTTTTGTTGGATTTCAAAACCCGCTCCGTCTTGCAGGAGAAATAAAGAGCCTCCACATCCTCGCGTGATATGAGCGTGCATTTGGCGGCGTGGAAGGCGATTGAATTTATTGCTTTGAGCTTTCGCAATTCCTCCAGTCCACACTGGTGCTTCTTGACGTTCAGGTGGTCCATCCGCTTGTGCACCGTGGTCCGCGGGATGTTCTTCAGGAGGTCGGTGAAGACCTGGGACAAAGCAAACATTTGTTTTCCTTTGATGACCAGGTATCCCAATTTCACTCCCTGCATTTCCTCAAAGCCACACTCCAGGTCCCCCATGTTGTATTCATCCACGAGAGTTTACATCCACATAGTCCATAGTCGGGTTTATTGTCCTGTTGCTAGACGGAGAAAAAATCACCATTTGAAAATAGTACATTTTTTTTCTTCTTTTATTGGATCTCAAGCCATGCTGTTCAATCAGTGCCTCTGACAATGCAAACACGCCGGCAATGCCGCTGCCTCGTCAGGAAATTGCAAACTTTGACATCTGTAGTTAAATGGCGCTGATGTTGCCGATGGCATCCACTCCTTCAGCCTGGCCCCTGTCCGGCATGGTGGAGGAATGCGACGGATGTGTCCACCAAGCCGCCTATTGATGCCTGCTGCCTGCTCCCTCCTACCTGCCGGCTACACTCCCCTGTGGTCGATAGCAGGACGAGGGGTAGGTGTACACCACAGCCACAGCGATAGGGATAAAATAGCGAGGAGAGAGAGAGAGGGAGAGGCTTGTCTGCGTGTGTGTAGGAGAGAGAGAGAGAGAGAGAGAGAGAGAGAGAGAGAGAGAGAGAGAGAGAGAGAGAGAGAGAGAGAGAGAGAGAGAGAGAGAGAGAGAGAGAGAGAGAGAGAGAGCTGCACGGGAGAGGGAGGGAGAGAGTGAACGAGGGAGGGAAAGAGAGACAAAGTCACAGTGAGAGAGAGAGAGATAGAGTGAAGGAGAGAGAGAGAGAAAGAATACGAGCTAAAATGCAGCTGCCATACTTGCTGCTGGTTAAGCCAGAAATAAAATGACAGAGGGAGGTGCGCAGGGCTGGAGACACCTTCATCAATTAATGCCTCGCTAGTCGACGCCCATTGGACGCTGTTGACAGGTGATGCAATAGAATAGATATTCCTCCCCTTTGTACGCCTCTTTCGCTCCCTATATACGTTTACCATAGTCTGCAATCGTACCCTTGGTAGCTGTTGTTATAATGTGGTTATGATAAATTCATATTTTAATAGCACGAGGACCTAACTGCTATCATCGCCCGAGCGAAGGTATCTCCCAGGACCTTTAGTGGCCCCTAAAAGCGATAGGTAACCATGCAAAAGCACAGTGCATCACACCCAAGAAGAGTAGTGAGGAGATCACGATGTGGCCCATAGGTTGACTGTATGGTGAGGTACAACTGTTATAAATATGCACTCATATGGAAACGTGGCGTTGTCTTTGCGTGTGTTCGCGTTTTTCAATGCTCAC
>NC_082404.1:13413298-13463298 GCF_031168955.1 Gadus macrocephalus
TATGTACACATTTTTATTAATACTTTTTGACCTAATTTCATGTTCTATATTATGGTATTTTATAAAACATTGATAACATAACATAGAACAACAATTTAAGCTCAAACAAATCTGCCAGATTCACATGATGCATGTTATATGCTTGTTACATGTTATATGCATGTTAAATCTAAAATATATTTAATAAATAGAAATACCCTGTACCCCAAATAAATAAATAAATAAATATAGATTTTTAAAATATATTGTGTGTGTGTGTGTGTGTGTGTGTGTGTGTGTGTGTGTGTGTGTGTGTGTGTGTGTGTGTGTGTGTGTGTGTGTGTGTGTGTGTGTGTGTGTGTGTGTGTGTGTGTGTGTGTGTGCTGTTTTCTGTGTTTCAGATGCAAGCCCCTTCCTCCACTACCCATGCCCTTCCTCTGCCTCCCTTTGTTCTTTGCTGCTCTAATAGGTTTTCCCCTGCCACACACAATTCGCTACCCCCTTCTCCTTTTAGTGCCCAGTGTCGGCTGGAGCATTTGAGCAATTTGAAATTAAAGCAAACAATGAGCAGGCACTCCCAGGGACCTCTCGCTCACCATATTACATGGAGGACGCTCGTGTGCTCCTGCACATTATTGGCAAGTCATTACGTTTCTCTGGAAACCCCGAGTGGAGGCTCGCTCAGAGGAATTGGTGATGCAAGCAGCAGCTGAGTGCCTGGAATGGCTTCTGTATCTGTATCTGTATCTGTGTGTGTGTGTGTGTGTGTGTGTGTGTGTGTGTGTGTGTGTGTGTGTGTGTGTGTGTGTGTGTGTGTGTGTGTGTGTGTGCGTGCGTGTGCGTGTGCGTGTGTGTGTGTGTTTTCTGTGCATGGGTTTCGGTCTATGTGTTTAAAAGGCACTAAAAGAGTCTTGAGTATCTGTCTGATATTTTTCCCTTTTTTCAATGAAAGTCTTTGAAATATAATTTTAAAAGTCAAGGCTTCACAAAGCAGGGCATTCATGAGGCAGATTGTAAACAGGGCATGTCATCTTTTCGCACTCACCCGCACTGTAGAGAGCCCCTCCACTGGGAGTCTGGTCATGAAATGTACTTGGTAGATGTTATTAATCTGAGTAATTTATGTTTTTCAAAACTTGTTTTTGGCTCCAAGAGGTCCCCACTGTGTGGGTTGAATTTTGGACGCAGCCTACCCCAAGAAAAGCTACAGTTGAAGTACAAATATGTGCTCTTCTGTAAACAAGTTTTTTTGTGTGACCTGTTAATTTAGCGCCAGTTGAACCATGCAAACATACTTTTGGTTTTTGTTTGTTGATGAAGCAGAAAACTACATGACTACAAAGCACACCACTATTTGGAATGGTGGGTGTACATCAATGTGGGTGAAGACCATTCTAAGGTTTTGGTCTTCATGGTTGTTTTATGACTGCTTGGTCTTACTAGACTTCCTTGTTGCTTGTTTTCATGCAAGTATTTAGTTTAGTTGTTTTCAGCCACTTAATGGCATGCCATTCGCATGCTTTTTAAAATGCATCATTTTGCTAAGCACATGGCCGCCATGTTATTTTTTTTATGGTGGACACTATTTATCTATTGTGCTGTTAAAAAATCTACATGTATTATGTAACATTGTATTAGTTATAACCGATTTCAGTTAACTGAATAGATTATCTTTCTGTTAATTTTTAACAATTTCTTCTTTGAGGTAGGCAATTGCTTTTTTTGCCTTTTTACAGCAGATGCATCATTGTTGTGATAGTGTAAACAACCTGTTTACAAAGATTGCAAATACCCCTAAGCCTTAAAATGTTCGAACAAAGTATGTTGAGCTGACAGGCCGACCATAACCCTACATTTAATAGCCTACTATCCTTTAAACGTTTATTAAATTAAACTTCTGGCTCAAATAAAGAACCCATCAACACACAAAGTTCACACAAGGCCTTTTCATTGCAACACGTTTAATGCAGAATTTCCTTTGATACATATTTGGTTGAGTGCTGGATAAAATCCAGTAACAACAATCATAACAGCCTCATGGTGCTACAAAGTTTCAAAGCATTCTGGCCATGTGGGAGCAAAATGGCACAGCACCCTGCTGGAACCAATCAAAACGACCCATTAGTGCCTGTCAGAGGCACGCACACACGGGGGCCGTGCGTGCTACGTACTTCCCGTTCCCGATGAGCTATCTTCTTCTGGCTCGGCGCCGTTTACTGAATGTTTTGGTGCGAAAATACGGTGTCGAAAAGAAAAGTAAACACGACTTAACCATGACATTTCGAATAAGTGGGACCTAAATCGGCGGTGCGGCGGATAGGAGGTCGGATTCTGCGCGGGTTTTGGGCACATCTTTGTTGTACTCGCATGTCCGCTTTCTTCGCGGACGGTCTCCGGCGAGCGGTGCATAGCAGTGGACGACGACTTCTTGGCGAATAACATGAAGGAGATGATTGGCGGTTGCTGTGTTTGCTCTGATGAGAGAGGATGGGCCGAGAACCCACTGGTTTATTGCGATGGACATGGCTGCAACGTCGCCGTGCACCAAGGTAAAGCCCCATGAGAGCCAGAGGCTAGTTAGCCGCTAGCTAGCGAGCTAACGTTATCTAGTTGCAAGGTTATGGAGAGCCGCTGCGCGTGCATCAGCCTGCCGCGCGCCAGGCCGAGGTCAGCCCTAATTCACCCTGCCTTTGATTGACAGATCAGTAATCCAATTTAGCAGCTATGTTGCTCTTGGTTAGGGTACGTTGCCTATTTCCGGTTTGGTGTGCACAACACTCCAATGTTTTTGTTTGTATTTGCGTTTGGCGGTGCTTTGTTAAGATGGACGAAGTACCTTGGTTATATCCCTCCCATTCCCCAACACGACGCTCACCACAACAAACTGGCGTGACGTCCTATGTTTACAAATCAGCTGCCCACCACCTCGTCAAAGGTGACCAATCGTGGCGGTGCGTGACAGCTACGCGCTGTGTTTAAAGCATCACGAGTCATCTGTTGTTTATGTGAAATGATTGGTCCTATTTTATTTTGTATGATATAGGTATTCATAAGGAGTAATTTATAATACACGAGTTTAAACTGCTAGGGCAATGAAGGGTACCGTTTCATTGAAACTAGTGTTTGAGTATTTCTGAAACACAATTGTCTCTGACATTGTACTTCTGAAGAATATTGTACTTTTGAAGAATATTGGCTGTATGTTCATCATTGCATTGCATGTTGGTTTGTGGTATTTTGCCCTTCATTGTTATGAAAGTAGTTTATTTAGTGTAGATGGATGAAACCAGATATCTACCAGCACAAACTTTCTTTATTGAAAAATAATATTAACAGGATCTGCATCTAGTTATTTACCTGACTTTAAATGAATGCAGCCACAATTACCACCTTGACATACGCTTCTGGATAACAGTAGGATATGATGTAGTCGATTATGTCCCCTAGGCAGTTTGATGATGATCTGAGCATTTTGCTAAGCTATTCATATATTTAAGGGGGACCAAACCCATAGCAGTCTTTTGTGTTGATCTGGCCTATATGGGGGATAGTCCTTGATGGAATTTTACCCTTTTGATTGCTCTGTGGGAAAGAGTAGCAGTAATAGAATAGGTGTGAGATCGTGAAATGGGTGCCATGATTGTTCTGTCAGTGGACGTGTGAATGTGGTTTCCTTATCTACTGCAGAGAAGAAACCAAACAACCGTGATAAAGTCCTTTTGTTGTGCTAGAGATAACTAACACCTGTCCCCTTCCTTTCTTTCTGCTCCCCTGCAGCCTGTTATGGCATTGTGCAGGTGCCCACTGGACCCTGGTTCTGTAGGAAGTGTGAATCTCAGGAGAGAGCCGCCCGTGTGGTAAGTCAATACATGCAGATTTGTCTGCTATTTTATCTATTTTCTCTTTCATAATGACTCGCCCCATGTATTAATCGGCATGTGCAAGTCTTGCTGCATACTGGGTCCTATACCTGTTGGCGGTGTGAAATCGGTTGGTGGCGGACGGCAGTAGTGCTGTGTGTTCCGATTGTGGCGAGGGATGTGGGTCGAACGAGTGGTTGGACCACCTCTCTCCTTGGTCCCGCCAACCGTTTACGTCAGACTCGATCTAGCTGCATTGCCACTTAAGGCTCAGTTATGGTTCCACGTCGACGCAACGCAATGACCACGCAGACACCTCGAAGCGGGCTTGAACCTGTTTTGGTTCTGCGTCTGTTTTTTTGTGAGCGGGCCATTCAAAGCCCTTGCTGCTGCGCAAAGTTAAAATTTTTGGGAGGCGCACGTCAGGCCCTTGTGGTGGACGCAAGGAGGGTGCGCAAGGACATAATAGGCCCGTAAACCACCTTGCGTCGCGTCAACGTGGAACCATAACTCAGCCTTTAGACGGTGCTTACTTCTGCCAGCTTCCACCCATCAGTTTTGTACTTGACTTAACTTGGAGAGCATGGTTTGGGATTTAAGTTGCAATATTAAAACAAAGCATGCTGTCGTGTTTATAGTATACTATACACTATATCCACTAATATATACGTAGTGCTCACGTCATTCACCGTCGGCCCATCCACCGTCTAGCAATTCATTGTGGAGGGTTCCACTATCTTAACAGCCGCTTAAACATTGGAATATTAAAGTGCTGTATTAGATTAACCGCAAGTCTGTTGGTTAGCCCTGCAAATGGAATCATCCAAATGACTGAGATCACTGTAAAGTCTGAGATTCAGTGGGCTCTGACTTTGAGTTGATGATCTGCTGGGGAGATGAATGGCATATAGAGTGAATAGAGTACAGTGCGTTTCGAGCTACCATGACCCACACCCACAAAGAGATGGTAACCAACTAACCATGCATGGTGACAACCAGTTTTGTCAGAATCAATAATCACTTGCTCAAGGACACCTTGAGACTCTGCCCAATTGGAGCCTAGGATTGTATCCACTAGAGCTGTAGCGATGCGTCGATGACGTCGACGTGTCGACGTCAAAAATTCGTCGACGTCAAATTTCTCCGTCGACGATTTTCGACGGAGAAATGGACGAAAGTCACAATAAAGGAAAATGTCCACGCACAAAATCATCAAAGGTATGGAAATACCTCAAGTTAAGTCCTAAACGGAAAGGTGTAGTGATTTGCACTCTTTGCCAAATGGAGTTGGCATATCACAAGAGCACGACAGCAATGTTGGAGCATCTCAAACGAGAAAGTATCTCGTGCGCATGAGAAAGTATCTCGTGCGCATGAGAAAGTATCTCGTGCGCATGAGAAAGTATCTCGTGCGCATGAGAAAGTATCTCGTGCGCACGAGAAAGTATCTCATGAGCATGGGGAAACATCTGGGGAAACACACACACACACACACGCGTGCGCGTGCGTGCGTGCGTGCGTGCGTGCGTGCGTGCGTGCGTGTGTGTGTGTGTGTGTCGTCAGCGAGTAGGTGGACGAGCGAGGAGAGCGAGCGATAGCGTGCGTGTCAGTCTAGTGAAGTCATGAACGAGTCCGGTTGTGTGTAAGAATAAAATACCCAGCCTGTCAAGAATCGGTGGCCGCTTCATTCCATCATATTCCCACCTATAAGCAGACTCACTGTCGGTCAAAGTGAAGGGTCATGCCCCTGAGAGCGCATCGGACCTGGAGGGAACGTATCACCTGTGCTCCTCGGTCTGGGAGCCGACAGCAGGAAAGATGTAACTAACCATCTCGTAGTTGGAGGCGGAGCGCAAGAGAGTATGCGCACACATTTTTTTCATGTCCCTTTACGGGTTCCGTATTAAATAAAGTATATTACTAAGAATTTTTTGGTATTTATTTGAGATACATTTTATTAATCGAGCAACAGAAAAAAAAAAAAAAAAAACGTCCAATTGGTCATTAGATTAGTCGACTAATCGATAAAATAATCGCCCGATTAATCGTTTGATAAATAATCGTTTACCCCCAGCCTTAGTATCCACAGACATTCAGTTTTTGGTTAATGACCGTTCTCCACCCGTTTGTCAAATTACCAATTTCTGGATTTATGTTTTAACTGTCTTTGTGGTCAACTAAATGTGTGCTAGGATCATTATGATTTATTATGAATATCTTTGTATTGTAACGTGACAATTGAATGGCAGATTATTGGCTCAGGCTGGCTGTACTTTATTGGAAACCATAAACAATCCAACCACTCTGAAAATCCTGACAGAAAATGTCTATTTAGCAACTGTCTATGCTAAACTGGTATAGCGACGACAAACAATTATGGGGCAGAGCAGAACAAAGAGCACGCCCCCAATACATTTTGTGAATGAACAGCAGACAACACAATACACAGGATGTACACATTTAATAGTTTACCGTCATTGTGCATTTATTATTTATTGATGCTGTTTTAACATGACGGCTCTGAGACAACAGATCTGAAATATCAAGTCACACAAATTAAAAGCATTCCTTCTTTGTGAAAGATACACGTTGCACAATAATGACTAAAACAAGTAATACTTACACACTTATTACACTTAATAGTAATTCTAGGCTTTAGGTTTATTTTTTATTTTTCATAATAAATATATATGGTTTTTCACCCAGGATACACACATGCTCTTGCTGCCATTGCAAACAATGTTGCTTCGCCCAAACATGTTTCCTTTATGAGGAATAATGCCAGCTAATCTAAGGATGATGATGTATATCAACTCATAGTACAATGAATATAAATGTATAGTGTTTACAACATTGTATTGCTTAGGGATGCAATCATCAGGTTTTATTTATGGCATTACTGACATTTTATTCTGATGCTGATCTTGCACTGATGATTTTGAAATATAGGCTAAAATAGATTTTTAAAACCGGGGAAACCAGGCTAATAATCCCATTGCTGCCGTGCTGACTCTATATAATATGAAAGATAATCAAGATAATTTTGTAATGATATAAAACATTATATTATGTTAGTGTATTATTCCACTCTTGCAGGTTTGGCTCCTATAGAGGCCAAATCACCTCTTTCGAAATTGACTAATGAATAATGTTTCACCTGTTCTTCCTGTGTCTTCCCCCGGGGAAACTAGTGGCTGGTGAACAAACGTAAGAGCGCTTCTCAGCTCTGCTATATTTCCTTGTAACATAACTCAGTGTTAAACCATGTTAAATATAACAAAGCAGACATGGTTTGAGCTTTCAAACAGATTTTGTGCTTTTTTCGTGCCATTTTGTCTTTGTCAAAGCATGTTGTATCAAGTGCATAATTGTCACCACAAAATTAGGCAGAAACTCTAATTAAAGCTTTGACTCTTATAGACTCACTGCTCACAAAGCACTCTCAAAGTCCTATTTTGATTGGATAAATTTGAAGTATCTAAAAATACCGCTGCTCAATGTGAGACAAGAATCCTAAAAATTCTCACATCAATGCATATGAAGTTGAGACTAACTGAAGTTGAGACTTACTAATTTGTAAATGTATCAGGTGATTTGTACATGCTTTTCTTAAGTTTGGAAATTGGCTAACATTCTTAAATGTTTAACATGTACATTATTCCCATACAATTCTTTCCCTTTAGAAAATAATATTTAAAACCCATCAATGTTGATTTGTTTTCCTGTTATATTTTTATATTTGAAACTTGTTATTTCAGGGACCATGTTGGAAACAAGTGTTCTCACTTGCACTTGTTATTCCATGGATTCATTATCTTCTTTATCCATACAATTAAATCAATCATTCTATATTATTTCTCATCTGTCAATCATGAAAACACATCTTTGCATTTCTTATTATTGGGACAAATCAGACAAAATATGACTTGCCATGACTCCAGTTAGTTTGCCATGAACTACTTCAGTGTTCTAATGTGATCCCTGGTGGAAAATACTGCTTTCCTCGAAATTAAGATTTGCTTGAGGACTCAGAAAAAGGTAAACTTGACACGTGGGAGTTCCCTCTGATATTTTTTTATCATATGATATCACTTCATTCCCTGCCAAGCCGCCCCATATCGTACTTTACTCACAGCTATCCCTCCTATTCTCACTCAGGATATCATTTATTTTTTTAAATGCAAGCCATCTTCTACTGGAATGAACGACCATGCTTTTAATTCAAAGTTATTTGTAATACAAATTTACGCATGATAATATTATCAAAGCAGCCTATAAAGTGAAGGCCTTATTTTGTACGTTATCTGTATTATTGTTAACCTTAATGTGAATTTCTTGGAGTTTCCATCTCATTGGGGAATACAGCCACTATACTAATGTTTGTAGACAGCAAATGGTGTTACAAAAAATATTTATTGGTTATTAGTTTGAGTGCCTTTTTAAAGTCATCCAGATAGTCCAAATATATTTATAGAAGCCATAAAAAAAAAGAAACATTATTGAAATGCTGTATATTGCTATTGACAGAGTGGTTGTCCTCAATATCTCAACATGTTCATTACAAGCCATTTTATTATTTCTTTGAGTGTGACTGACTCATATTTATTTGGAAAGAATCTGTACACATTGTCACAATCAGTACGCCCCATTTTCAATTTATTTTAATAATTAATCAATAGTACTAGACTTGGATGGAAAGCTATTAATAAAACAAAGTAGTACAATGTTTCTACTCTTTTACAAAACTCTGAACAATATAGAAAATAATTCAGAACCTAGCTGCAATAGCAGCATAACCGGTGTCAAGGACAAAGTGGGAGAAATTTTATAAGAAGGGAAACTGTAAATTCAGCGACACAACTGCTGGAGGAAACTCAAAGTTATAGACCCATTGTCGAAAAACTGCGACCCTACTGCCAACTGCCTCACCGTTATGGTGCCCTCAATGAGGAAAAGGCTGCTTGAAGTTGTCAACCATTGACGATTATTTTGTTTCATGCAATATCTCAGACCAGGTGGCTGGATGTAGGTTCAATGTAGTCCAGCCCTTTCCCCTAAAGTTAGCTCAGTCCAACCACACAACGTGTGATGGACCTTCTGCACTGCAGGCTCTACTCTGTTGTTTCAGTACTATGTTTCAGAAGTGGGTGTTTTCTCCACACTTAGTTGTTTTGTTATTTATTCTGGTACTCCCACTGTTTGGTTTCAATGGAAAAAAATGGGGTCCAACCGGTCCATGTAGGGTGAAGTTGTTTCATTGCCAGCATTTTAAATGGGGTGCAGATTCCCATCAAAGAGGTTTGATTGAAACAGTTTCCTAATGCATATTGACTACCTGGTGGGATCCAAAACTCACTGAGCTATGACGAACATGACATGGGAAATTGGGAACATGATAATCGAAAGAATGTGGCAGAACAATATATATTTGTTTATAAAAAAATAATGAAGTAAAAACATATGGTCGACATTGACGAAATAGAAAACCGGGTTCATATGGAATTATTTGGAAGAAAGGGTGTAGTCCAATAAGCGATGGGACAAATGGTCTAGGAGGAGATGGTAAAACATCCCTACCTACTGTTAAATCTAGCCTTTGCGTCAAAATGTTTACACCTGTTGGGGCTGTACTGCATAGACTTTAACAACTAACCCTAACTTATTTGGGTACTGAGGAAACAAATAGAGTTGGTTTAGATCAAATCGGTGGTTAGCATGAGAGGAGTTGTGGAAAAATAGCTTTTTCCGTGAGGAGGGTGAGGTGAGGTATAGAGCGCAATCGAACCCCAACCCCTTTGGAAGTGGCGCCACATGCACACAGCTGTGTGCATGTGGCAGTGGTCATGTCAACTCATTTGTGGCTTAAGGATTCATGGTGACGAGGAATGTCGCCCGTGCAGTTATGCGTTTGGCTTTATAGCTCAGATAATTGCCTCAGGCTAAAACACACACACAGATGTAAAGAGCACAGTCAAACCCCAAGTGTGTGTGTGTGTGGGGGGGTGTGGGTGTGGGTGTGGGTGTGTGTGTGTGTGTGTGTGTGTGTGTGTCCGATAACGGTTGTGCTTGACTAGAAAAGTTGCTTTTGCGCGGCACACGTAACCCACCCCCCCCCGCTAACCGGTTCTACCTGCATGGATATCAACAGCTGGCCAACCTCCATGTGCGTACTAGCTCAGCATCTGTGGTAGGTGATGTTGACGAAGCGCTTCCTCACCCGCTGTTTTCCCTTCCCCCCCCCTCCACAGAGGTGTGAGCTGTGTCCCCACAAAGACGGAGCCCTCAAGAGGACCGACAATGGAGGTAAAGGTCTCGACACGCACACACACGCACACACTTTCACACGCTCGCACGCGCGCACATCTTGTGTGTCTTGCGGTGGGTCTCCCTTGTATATTCTCGCTATTAATTGTGTGTCACAGGCAGGTTTAAGGGGTGTGATCATGCTGGGAGAGTTATGTAGCTGTTGGTTGCGCACGTCTGTGTACCTTGTCTCGCTCTGTCGTCCGTGGCAGTGGTGTGTATGTGTGAGAGAGAGAGAGAGAGAGAGAGTGTGTGTTTACGAGGGGGCGGGCTAAGATGGGTATAGTGCATGGCCTGTAAGGAGGCTCCTTTTTGGGTTCATTCGGAGGTCAGCTCGGTGGAGACTGTAAATATTGTGTGTGTCTGTGTGTGTGTGTGTGTGTGTGTGTGTTTAAGTCGGAGAGGCACAGCTGTGGGATTGTGTCCAGGCCTGCCGGGAGGCATCAGGGCAACACTAACACACACCGTTTTACTACTTTCTCTTTTATTCTACCCTTTCCATGACCCCTCTCTCTCTCTTTCTTCCCCTCCTCCATTTCTCCTGCTCTCCCCTCTTCCTTCTCCTCCTCCGCCTCCTCCTCCCAGCTACCTTATCTGTGAGATAGTTTGTTGTTTCAGGTGGGACAGTAGTAAGGCTTCGTATTAGCATCAATAGAATGATATCACCCCCTCATTCCTCTTCATTGGGTCGAATGGCCCTGGCCAATTGGGAAGAGGCCAGTAGATAAACATCTTCTTATTGGAGCCCGGTGTTCCTTGACTCGCACAAAGACAGATGTTGCACAAACACTGGTTTAATTTGTGCTTTACTTTGGGTAATTTTAGAATGTTTTATAACATGCGAGTGACTAATTTGGGAACTGCTGTTCTTGCTGTCAAGCGTTGGTGAGGTGTTTGGGGGCTGAAAGCACACATCATTAATTCATCTTTGTCGTGCCCATGAGGTTTCCTTTAATCCGTATAACTTACTAACTTTATTTATAACGTTTAAAAACAGAGAACGGAAGTTAGGCCTTTGCCGGCTTCCCCTCTGCTATGTCGGAAAGGTGTTGAAATGTCCAACACTAAATCATAGATTTCCTCATCCGTGTTTTACCACGACAGTTGCTGCCAAGTCGTTCCTCTGAATCAACGGCAGGGTTGTTTGTGCCTGGGTGTGAGCGGCTGGCTCTAAGGAGGGAAGCCTCTGTGCCACTTTTATAGTCCTGGTTTATAGGCCTCTTCCAGATTCTTGCAGGGACTTCAAAACATCAACAAGCGCCCATTTCACACCCTCCCTCCCTCCCTCCCTCCCTCCCTCCCTCCCTCCCTCCCAGCCTGTCCCGCCCTCTGCCCCGGACGCCCCTCTCTCCCTCCCTCTCTTCAGGTCAAAGGCAGGTCAGGGGTTCAACTGTAAGTTTAAGCCTGTTTTTGTTTCCGCCACAGGGAAAAACAGACACCTCCAGTGTGGCGGGGAGGCTCCCACCTCCGTTTGACCCGTCGTTCACCTCCTAGGGCACCTCGTAAAATCCTTGTCAAGCCTGCTGCCACTCTGGCGTAAAGGCCCCCCCTTCTCCCATCCCATCATTCTACTGCTCTCGACGGCCTGCATTTCGTCATTGACAGCTAGCTGTGTGTGTGTGTGTGTGTGTGTGTGTCTGTGTCTGTGTGTGAGGCCGCAAGTAATTCATTTATTTTAGTACTTTGCAATTACTTTGCAAAAAATGTCAAAAGTTTAACTTGATGATTGTGTGTGTATGCTCTCCTTTTGAAGAATGTTTGTGTCGATAGACTTTCAAGACAATTAAATTCGACCAAAGTATATCACAACATTGGTTTCCAGAACCGCCAAACTATACGGGCTCTCATCAAAATAGGGTATAACTTTCCCCCATCCTAATTGTTCCCTTAACCTCCTGGTGTCCGCTGCTTTCACACGCCCTGCGGATCGAGCCAGCAGCCAGTTCTGTGTGTAACCCTTGTGGCTCCCCATTGGTTGTCTTGCAGGCTGGGCCCACGTAGTATGTGCGCTGTACATACCCGAGGTGGAGTTCGCCAACGTCTCGACGATGGAGCCCATCGTACTGCAGTCTGTACCGCATGATCGCTACAACAAGGTACTTTGACCGCGCATTTACACGGGCAGACATATTGGCAAGGGGCATCGAACACGCGCTGACTGGAACAGACTCGGGCTGCGCACACGCAGAGAGGGATGGAAGTTCAGCCGTTGTAACTTAAACAGAAGCGTGCCTGTGGTCGCAAATGGTAACCACCTCTACTGTGTTCATTTGGAAGTTTTTTAATCATCTGCTCCAAATATTGCATTTTGTAGGTGACCTCAATGCGCGTTGTGTTAAAATTACTAAAAGTTAAATGTTTCTTTGACTTACTATAGACTTTATATATATTTAGCCTATATATATATATATATATATATATCTATAGATTGCTTTAGTTCTAAAGAATATATGTAAAACAATATGAATGTATATATAATATGTATGCACAGAATATACATAAATGCGATGATACCTGATTGTTAATGTGTTACGTCAACAGACATGCTATATCTGCGAGGACCAGGGCAGAGAGAGCAAGGCCGCCACAGGAGCCTGCATGACCTGCAACAAGCATGGCTGTCGACAAGCCTTCCACGTAACATGGTGAGGAATCATTACATTATGGCTTCCCCCCCCCCCCCCCCCCCTTCCTTTTTTTTTTTTTTTTTCCTAAACCACACTTAGCGGATGGAGTTATTGATTTTCCTTTTAGCCTTGCCTTAAGCTCTTTACATCGTATTTCTATTAACAAGATTGTGAGGGCACGTGATATTTTAATGGCGTGTCTTTTCCCAGAGTTTCTCGTGGTCCTTTGCTCACGAGCCCGGTCAAACAAGGGATGTTTTATTCGTCTGGTGTCTGTCATGTGTCTTCGTAGGGCCGCTTCAATCACAGGCGTTTGTTATAGACAAGTCGATTATCATTATTATTTTTTTACACTTGGCTCTTTGACTTGAGCTTCTGATTCTGCAGGCTATGAATGGCAGCGCATGTTATGTCTAGCCCCGAGCCATGTCGATGGGTGGAATTTCTGTCGTCGCAATGTGATTTAGGGAGAAGTATGCCGTCCAACGTGACAGTTCAGACTTCCCTTTAACCTCTGTTGTGCTCTTGATCTGCTCTGCAGTGCTCAGTTCGCTGGGCTGTTGTGCGAGGAACAGGGATCCGACGCAGACAACGTCAAGTACTGCGGATACTGCAAGTACCACCACAGCAAACTGGTAAGTCTTGCGGTCATTCTGCAAATAACATAAGAGACATTTGTGTGACACAACCGTTGGCTGTACAATCTACAATGACTGAAGAGGGTACACATTTTTAGTTGAATGATGTATACCAATCCTCATCGATCGTTACCTACACATGGCATATATCATGCCGTGATATATTTTATATTTAATTCGATTTTTCTACATTGTTGACCTTTTGTTCACAGTGCTTAAAAGAAAATCGTATTTTTTTTATCAGCAAAATCCATGTTCTATGGCCTTTTACTGAGTGAAGGGAGCTGAGAGATGTTGGCAGCCTCCACATGATGTTGAAAACCTGCTGTAGCCTTGAAGCCATTCATCAATTAGGAGAGATTTCAGAACCTTAACGATTACAGTTTCGTCAATTTATTTAATTATTGAGGCACTTTTTATGGCGTCGGCAAAAATAAATACTGATGGATTTACAGACCCAATGTTTAGCGCATGAGAAGGCCTGCATCGCATTCGCTGGCACTGGAAGCACGTCATGCGGGTTAGTCCCGAAAACCCCTCTCTGTTTTCCTACGACAAAGTTGTTGTTCATCCTGCCCCATGCCCACTTGTGAACACCTCCTTGTTCCATGCTGCACCTCCATCCACCCCTCCTGATGTCCCAGTGTCCATCGGTCTTCTATTCTCCTCCTCCGTTGTGCTCTGGTTCAATCGATCCGTCTTTTACAGCCTTCGTTCCCCTCCCCATATCCCGTTTGGTTTTTATACAGACATCCAGTTCTCCTTCCGGATCGGTTCCCTCTCCATCTGTCCCCTGGCCCACCCCGTCATTCCTTCGTTTGTTGCCTGATCCTTTCCATCTCCCAGCAGTCGGTACTCGGGTTGAGGTGACCTACGGATCAACACTGTCCATAAACCAGAGCAGATAAACCCCAGACTCTCCTTTTCCTAACGTTATATACTATTTTATATCAAGATAAAATAAGTCCCATGCTTTAAGCTAAATAGCATAGGAAATGCATAGAGTGGAATAAAGGCAATTCCATGAAGCCTGGTAATAAGACTATTACAATCAAAGTTACATTGATGGAGTGGCTGAGTGGCGTATACATACAAACGCAACTAATGGAAATGGGCTATCCATGTGTTGCAATGCAAACATGCTCGTTAGACCCCCCCGCCGCCTACCCACACACGCATGCACATATACGCACGCGTTCACACACTTGTACGCACACATATATGCACACGTACACACACACACGCACATTAATACAAATTCTCAGAGACGGACACGCAAAAATCACACAGAGGAGTGAGGTATCCGGTGGGAAATACAAAATGCGGGGCATGATTGCAGCATTAGATCTGTTCGAGGTGGTAGGGGCGGGGGAGAGATGGCAGGCTTTGCAGCAATAAAACATCCACACGCACAGCAGAGTCAGATGACATTTTGCAATGTTAACAAATGCAGAGAGACTCCCGCTGGCATATTGATCTCGTTTGAATGGCTTTGGACATCGGGGCATAATGTCATTAAGCCGGGATTGTATGGATGACAGGAATGTATAAGAGGGAATCGATGACGACGAAAGCAATGTTGTTAGCAGAGTGGTTTTCATAAGATACCGCGTGATGGATGTTCATGCCATGTTAACAACATGTGGTATTTGACTGGACCTGCTGCTTAGCCAAATCTAATTCCAGAACTGGATTCTCCTTGTTTAGTCTGCATAACAGACTCCCCCAGAGAGGGTCTGCTGCTGTGCTGGGCGAGGCATTTCATCATCACTAGCTTTTGGCTTTTTCTATTTTAAAAGCAGTACAATAACGTTATAGTGTGGAATCAGGTCACCCCGGCAGAGTTTTAAGTTTCACGTCCATCTTGGTCTTTCCGTTTTCTGTGTTCTTGATTGGCATCTTTGTTTTCCCGCTTCCGTTATAAAGTCAACAAGATGTCAACGGGTTTAACCTAATTAGCCCAGCAGCAGATACAGGGCTCTTCGCCAGCATTTCTAGACTTGCAATTAAAACCCCAATGAAGGAGGATAGGATTAGGATTTAAGTATCACTCGATTCATGTGAGGGTCTACTGTGTGACTGGCGGATTGTGTGCACTGCCAATTGTTGGCACCCCCGTCACAGGTATGTCGAGCTGAACGGAACATGTCAGAGTTACTACACGTTAAGGCATAGACCCCCCCCCCACTGCCAGGGGTCAGACATGAGCACTTTATATGAGAGTTTTATTGAATGCAATCCTGGGAGTACAACAGGAGGAAACCTCTCGTCTCTGCGTCGCCATAGTAACAGACTATGCACACGTCTCTTTTTTTTTTGTAAGTGAGCAAGCTCAGGCTCAGAGATCGATGGCCAGGGCCCTTCAAAGTCTCCATGGGTGCCTCTTCATATGCCGCCCAGCTTTTAAATTAGCCAAGCAGTTTCTAATAAACGGCTAAAAGACTACAGGAAAGATGCATTTATTTGTTTTCTTGGTTGTCGTGCTGATTTCTTACTTGCTCTATTTTTAAATGCAACTGAAACTAAATTGAAAGGACTTTGAGTGTTTGGTCAACATCAAAGGTATAAAAAACGGTCATTGTGTATTCATATGACATAGCAAAGACCACTGACCTCAACATTGGTGTATTTTTTATAAGATCTTATGAAACTGTCTATTTGTGGCTGTCTTTGTCTGTCTTTGGATCCTTGACTTCAGTTGGTTTATTTCAGTTCCCTCAGTTCCCTCTTTTTATTTGCATTTAAATTGTTATTCTCTTAACTGAATAGCTCACACTTCGCTCTTTTTCTGGACTTCATCCAGTAACTCAGAGTTCCTCTTTGCCTTTTAGCGAAGGAGCAGGGGCCGGGGTAGTAGGTCTCAAAGCTTAAGTGACTCTTCCCCTCAGTGTATGGATAGAGCCTCAGACCAGGACAACAAGGTAAGCCCTCAGACCTTACCCCATCACCACCCCCACCACCCTACCACCCTCTCTCTCTGCCTCCCACCAATCAGCAACCATATGCCCTCAGCGATAGCATGCTCACACTGAAGAGGCACACAGGGCGAGATCGCGGTCAGGCAAGATCACAGCGCTCTTCAGAGGTTAATCAGCCCTAAATGTAATCATCAGGACTCATTCCAGAGTTGAGATTTCAGATTCATGCATAGAATTCAATGGAAGAACTTGGAACGAAAAACGAAAAAAGATGGAAATCTTGTAAAAAAGTATACAAACATGAATGGGTAAACAATTATCTATTTAAACAGATGGGGTTTGGTCATATTCACAGCAATATATAGGTCCCAGGTTTCCACATCCTGACAGTTAACCAATATAACTAGCCGATTTGGACAAACAAAGGCTTGATTTCGTAACGGCTGACGTTGTATAGAACTAGAGTCTGTGGAATTTGCCGTGGGTTTTTAAATAAGCGATACGACCAAAGGGCCACCTGCAGACAACACCACTGTGCTGCCGGCTGTAATGAATGGTGTATTAGCGAGGTAATCAGTCATGGCAGTTAGCAAAACATGTAATCACAGGCATCGCAGAATCAGAATTTACACGAGCCACCGACTCATCTGTTCCACCTATTTCACAGTCGTGTCTCTGAAGGCCACGCAACCACAAAGCAGAAGAGTGTCTTCAATTGAATTAGGCCGGCGCCTTTTTCATTCCAGACGTGAAGCGCATCACAAGTCAAAAACTCCCATCTTCTCTCGACTCCGACCTCAGCACGCCTTTATTGTGTGGTCGGGGTTTAAGAAAATGTATCTGCACTTTAATTGGGTATACTCGGTTCATACACCGCTGTAATCTAAAGGCGCGTGTCGGGCCTGATCCTCGTCACAGTGTGGGCTGTTATTGACGGAGTGTATGGTTTTCCTTTCCCTCGTCATCTGATTCCAGACCACCCCTCCTCCACCTCACCCTTGACTCTCAAGCCCCCCCCCCCCCCTCTGGCCGTGCCCCGGTTCGGGCGGCCCTCTCACAATGCATCCATTCTTGCTGGCTTGAAGGGTACAGATCACCAGCCAGATGTGACACAATTGTTGGATTCTCCCATTACGAGTAATTAGAAAAGGCCCTGAAAACCAATTGTGTGCTGTCGTGTGTCGAATGCAGGCATGCTGTGGTCAGTTGACGTGTGCTCGTGCTGCTGTGTGTGTGTGTGTATATGTGTTTGTTTGTGTGACACGTGGAGTCAACTTCGATTTTTATGTGTTATGCTAACATTTAATATATCAACTTTACGTGATTAAAAAAATAAAAATGAAACGGCTCACTTCAAGGAAGACCAATGTTTATATTTTGGTGTCATTCAAGTGCTTGTGCATGTGCGTGTCATTGTGTCAATGGTGCAATGCGAAATGGACCGAGTGAGAGCATTGTAACTGCCATCAATCTTACTGCCAATATTAGGGTCCGATATATTGAATATATATTGTCATTATAATCATAGTAATTTGGCATGCATCGCATTGACCTCTACTGTATACTAATGCACATAACGGCTATCCAGCTGGGCGACAGCCAGGTCAGTCCACTCCTATCGTATATTTTTTATCCTAAAGATAAAAAAGTTATCTTTATGGAATTTCGTTTCAGGGGACATTGTGATATCGCTGTGATATCGCTGTAATATTATAATCCCTTCCATTATAAGCCTTTTATGGCTCGAACGTTGGCCTTTTTTTTTTTTACAGTTTAACCAACCTGAAACATTATATTAACATGAGCGTTGAATGGATGCTTTCACAAAGGATTCTCTGAGCTGGGTCTGTGTACGGGCCATGCATCGTAATGGACATCAGAACGAGTCACTCTCTCTACCCAGGTGTTTCTCTCTACCTAATTGTTTGGTGCAATAATTGCTCCGTTGAAATCGACCAATTGATTGAATGCCGTGCTATTTTCTCTGTTGGTGAGATTGCTCCTCCTGTTAAACCAGTTTTTGTAAATGTGTCTTCATTTTGGCCGTGTGCAAAACGCCTTAAAAAGATAATTACGTGTTGGGAGTCTT
Organism: Gadus macrocephalus; assembly: GCF_031168955.1. NCBI lineage: Eukaryota > Metazoa > Chordata > Actinopteri > Gadiformes > Gadidae > Gadus > Gadus macrocephalus. The sequence continues at coordinate 13,431,713 of NC_082404.1, forward strand.
TTTGTCTTCCGATGCCAGCTTCAGCATGATGGCTTATGGGGTTCACTTGAACGGCCCAGGCCTTTCCAACGCCTGATTTGCATTAGCAAGGCAGGCCACACACACACATATACATTCCATGGTCAGAGGTCAGTTGGCTCAGATGTGTGTGTTGCAGGTTTTGTCGATTAGATGTATACCGCATGTTAGACCCTGCAGTCGAATTACGATGAGGTCTAAAAGATTACACACACACACACACACACACACACACACACACACACACACACACACACACACAGGAAACTATGGAGGGGAATTCCTGTCAAGGAAGGGTGGATTATTTTCCCTGTTTCTTCCTGTTCCTCTGTTACCCCTAAACCCCCAACACCCCCCCCCCTCCCTTGGACCCACCCGGTCCATCTGTTGTAAGGCCCCATTCCACCTCCTGTGCCCACAGGGGGTATACCTCGACTAGGTTTCTGGATGATACAAGAAGGACATTCTTTAGGTTACATTTCTTTTGCCAATGTTGAACCCGCTTCATAAGATGATGATTTTGTCCACAAAACGTCTGTTCGTGACCAGCTTTAACATGTCTGATGTACAGTATAGAATGGATTTTTTTTTTTCTTTTGTTATTTATCAACTGATTTTGTCTGTAAAATTTTGCGTTTATGTCGGCAAGTGACCAATCACACGGTTCGAAATAGAGGTGCACAGAGTTTTAAGGCATCATCCGGGGCATTTGTAGAGGAAAATGTAGTCCGGTTTTATTATTCTATTAAAACATATTTGCCGTCATGTTAAGACTGCGGTGGACAGTTGAAGCTGTGAATTGGACACTGGAATTTCTACCTCCCATTTCAGGACATTGGATTTGACAAGAGACCGAGAAGAGGTGCCGGCCCTGTGTGGTCATGGTTATTGTTCAGGGAAGGTTTCTGATGGATGGATCCGTACCCCATCCCCCACCCTCCCTCTCCCATGCACCCCCATGCAGTCAAAAGGAGAACTTCGACATGTCGAATGATCAGGCTCTAAATAGGCGAGAAAGTGTTAAAAGGCATGGTCAGCTAAATCAATTTACCTGATTGATATAAGTGTGTGTGTGTGTGTGTGTCGTCCATGCATGCATGCAAGTGGGTGTGTGTGTCTCTTAGCATTTCCCACGGCCAGGCTGCTATGTCCAGAAGGATTCAGTGTATGTGTGGGGATATCTGACCCTCTCGTCTACAAGCCTCTGTCCATCAACACCTTCCTTTGGAATGTTAATGAAAAACAACAAGGGAATTCTCTCTCTCTCTCTCTCTCCTCTCCTCTCCTCTCCCTCTCCCTCTCCTCACTTGAGACGATTCACGAAAAACAAACTCAGGTTTTTAAGTCACCTTTCCAAACCTCCAAGAGGTTTATAGTCTGGGAGCCCGCGTAGACTAGTTCAGCAGAGCTTTCCATTCTTCATCTGGCTGGCAATCACTGCTAACTGCTCCCTGTCCCGGAAGCCTGGCTAAACTGTCACCCCCATCCCCCGATCCAATCACTCCGGCCCCGAGGGGAGGCACACACAACTGTTTAAGAGTTATCCTGGCTCTGAACATAAGGAGCATGTTGTCTCTGAAGATCACTGCATATTCTTTGCTGTGGGTGTGTGTGCTAGAGAAAAGAGGGGCTCAATTTAGCAGAAAAGTGCTGGTACATGCGTTTGTTCCAACACGTGTGTGTGTGTGTGTGTGTGTGTGTGTGTGTGCATGCACAGAAAGGTGGGGGGGGGGCTTGGAGCGTGCGCACAGGAGGTGTAAATTTGCTGGCACCCCGCGGGCCCTCCAGGGGTGCTAGAGGAGGGTGGAGCCGGCGAATGTGTAAGCGAAGGGTGTAAATTGAGCTTTCATGGTCTCGGCGAGTGCGGCTCCGATTGGAGCACGAGATGAGAACCAGTGCGCTACTTTGCGGGGCACATGGAACACACGCAGCTCTTAAACTATAACACCTTGGGACTCCTCCTCTCCTCCTCCTTAGTCTCAGTCGGTGTGTGTGTGTGTGTGTGTGTGTGTGTGTGTGTGTGTGTGTGTGTGTGTGTGTGTGTGTGTGTGTGTGTGTGTGTGTGTGTGTGTGTGTGTGTGTGTGTGTGTGTGTGTGTGTGTGTGTGTGTGTGTGTGTGTGTTTATTCCACGATTTCTCCCATCTTTCTGTTGGTGCAAAAAGCAACGTCCTCCAACCATCCTTGACTGACAATGCCTTTGAGAACACGAAGCCCTCTATCTTTCTCTCTCCTCTCTCCTTCTCGTCTCTCAACTCGCTCCAATCGTGGGAAGGGAAACGTCTTTATTTGCCATCAGTTGGTCCAGATCTTTTCTGTCACTGTCACGTCTGTCGTTATATACTTGGCCTTTTATTTTTTTTGGAAACGGCCGGTACACACGGAAACACCGTGTCGGATATCAGCCTCCTATCTGTTTTCTACCCCGTCCTCCTCCTCCTCCTCTTCCTTCAGCCCCCTCACCAACTGGTCTGTTTGTCGTCTCTGTCCTCGCTAGAAACACAAAGAGAGGGACAGGCACAAGCCCAAACACAAGAAGACCCCACTAGACATGTCTCCCTCCCTCGTCCTCCTAAACACCACAGTCCCCGACAAGGTAAGCGTTACGCTCCCCCTCCCCGTCCCTGTTTGTTCTGTGCCTTCCTGTCTGTTCACGCCCATGGGTGCCAGGGTGTCGCGCTGCTCGGCACGCAGGCTCTGGATCTCTCCCTTCCCCACATCCACCGCTCAGACTCTGTCCCTGCTTTATAGATCTGTAGACAGAAACGCATCTGAACAAATGAGCCTTCTCAGTTTAAAACCGTTTGCTTTTGCACTTGTCTCTTCCCCGCTGCGCTCCTGGCCCTTATTGTTTCTAGTGGCTCCATGTCCGGCCTGTTTTTTTTTATTTATTTATCACTACTTGCTATCCACTGTTCCCTTTTGATTTATTACTGAACTCAAAGGCGAGCTTAAGTATCCAGAACTAAGCAAATATTATTGATATTATGACAATTATTTTTATTACATTTTTTAAGTTTTCTGCTGTGCTTCTGGCTCTGACTTCAATCTCCACGCATCCTACCGGTTACTCCCTTCAACTTATCCGACATCCTTTTGCAAATGACCAATAATTAACCTTAATAAACGTCCTCTCATTGCAGGGCTACACCTGCAGCAGCACCTCAGGCGGAGGCGTGGCCTCTCTGCCCGCCCCCTCGCAGAAGCGATTGGACGACAGCGGCGCCCGCTTCACCACCGCCAACTTCCAGGAAGTGCCCTTGGCCCACGCCGGTCCCGGCGGTGCCAAGGACGGCCCCGCGGCGGACAGCGGGAAGATGGGCCCCGACCCCAAGATCAAGAAGAGCAACATCGTCGGGGCCGGTGCCGGTGCCCTCGCCGGCTGCGGCGGCGGCGGCAGCCACGTCGTCGGACAGAGGGGAGGCCGCAAGACCCTCACGTCCTCGGCGAAGCCGCTGCCCTCCGCCGTGGTCACCATGGCAACCTCCTCCACTTCGGCCACTGCCTCCACCGGACCGTTTCATCAGGGTGAGCACTCTCGTTCCCGAGTCTTCCCCGGACCTATTTGAGTTGTAAGTTGGGTGTGTTTCAAGTGTTTGCTTTGTATGCGCAGAGCAGACGGCAGACACAGACTCGTCGGCTCCTGTAATCTAGAGCCTTGTTTAGGTTTAGGCCTGATTCACTATCATTCACACGCGCACAAAAGGACAGGGGGTAGTCCGAGCTCTTTTGACTGCCCGTTATCAGTGGTGTGTGTGCGCGTATGTTTATGTTTCTGTGTATGGGAGCTTATGTGTGCTCACGGTGCATGGCCCCCCTGTCACGTAGGAATGATAGAAGGCTGACGGCAGGGCAGATGGGGAGAGGGTGATTAACTGGTTATTTTTGTTATCTCTCCATTCTGCTCCCATAGTAATGGAAAAGGGGGGGCTGGCACAAAAACATTTCCACCAGGAGACAAAGTGGACTTGCCCTGTTGTCCTACAACTTTCCTTCTCTCCCTCTCCCACACCGTTTCACTCTCAAGTCCCCGCAGGTTTTTTAGCAACAGACAACATTTATGAATTTCCCAACAAACAACTAAATCCTGTAGATTATTCATTCATATTATTCCTCATCAACATACCATTCCTTTCCCCCTTGCCTATCCCCATTACCACTGGCTCTTAGCCTCTCCCCTATGTGTGCTACTGACTAAAGTCTCTCTCTCTCTCTCTCCCTCTCCCCCCTCCCCCTCCCCCTCCCAGGCCTTCTACTGACCAGCGCGAGTAAGACATCCTCCGCTCCGTCGTCCTCGGACTTCCTGGGGTTCTCTGATTCGTCCCTGCGGCCGGGTGGAGGCACCACCTTCTCCTCCCCTCCCTCCTTCAGCAGCTGTCTGGTGAAGACGGCCTCGGAGGGTGGGGCCTCTGACGGATCCACCACGCTGTTCGGGTCCATGATGTCCGCCACCGTAGCATCAGGAGGTACTTGTGGACGCACCCACTCGCATGACTCAATCGAGCGTTCCTCCTCTTGTTTGTTTTGAATGCTTGTGTTTTTTACTCATCCAATTTTTAATTTAAATCAGATTTTGAAGGACGGGAGTGAATCTTTTTGAAACCGTCCAATAAACGCCAATTACATAATAAACCGATGCTTGCCTCTTAATAGGAAAATTGGCCTGTGCAGACTTCTCCCATTTAACTAACGAGAAGTTTAGAATCTGTTGTCGGTTTAGTTAAAAAAAAACAGATGGTATCCTGATAAAGTATTTACTGACTCCACATAGTGCAACGGTTACATGTTTGAGCCGTGAATCCGTGCCGTAACTCTCTGCCAGCGAGGGCTGGCAAGTTTTCGTTTCATGTTTTCACACTAATTGGCCGTCGTGTGCTGGCAGCCATCGCTTCGCCAGGAAACATTCTAATTGTTTTTCCCTCTGCTGGCAGTGGGCGGCAAGCTGTACGAGAACTCGCACACGAGCCTGACGAGCCCGCCCGACACGGTGAGCCTGAGCAGCGGTGTGGGCTTCAAGCGGGCCCAGCCCTCCACGTCCAGCGTGGGGCCGGGCCTGGCGGGCGCCATCGGCGGCTGCGACGACAGCGTGAAGAAGAAGAAGAAGGGCAACTGGCGCAACCGCTTCGGGCCGTGCTTCACCACCGACTCCAAGCCGTCGGAGCCGGCGCCGTCGCTCACGCTGCCCGTCTCCGCGACGGCCAACGCCGTCTCTTCCTCGTCGTCTTCCTCGTCTTCCTCGGCCTCCGTCGCCTCGCCGTCGCCGACCTCGTCGGCGCTGACAGGGCGCCCCGGCGTGGGGGGGATGACTGGGGTGGGGGCCGGGGGAGGAGCTGTCTCAGCTGGAGGAGGAGCTGGAGGAGGAGGAGGAGGAGGAGGGGGAGAGAGGATGGTGGGGGTCGTCGGCGTCGGGATCCAGAAGTCCCCATCGCTCCTCAGGAACGGGACACTCCCCGGACACACTGGCTCCACCCCCACTGGCGCAGGTAAAACAAACGCATCTTATCTATGTTTCTGCTGCTATTGAACCCAATGTGGCCCTCCATTACGAAGGAAAAACATATGACCCTGATTTTGCAGGAAAGGGCTGTATGATCACTTTAATGATGTGCGGTTCGGATTTTTTAATTTGTATTCGTCAAGGATTAACGGGCTAGTACAGCCCTTTTTATGTTGCTTAATGAAGCAGAAACACAACAGGTAGTGTGTCCTTTGAAGCCTCATGACCATGGCAAGAGAAAATCAAAAATATTTATATACCTCTCTCTGTTTCTCACATGCTCGCACTCGCACACATGTTGAAGTGGTCACTGTCTTCGCTCCCCCACCCCACCTAATCTGTGTTCAGTTGCTTGGCAACCGTCTTTATGCTTTGGAGTTCCCTTCTGCTGATGGAAATGGCCTGGTAGTATTATGCCCCCTCCTCCTTCTCCTCCCTTCTCCCACCTCTCAAACAGCCAATACCAGTCTCTTTGCACCTCCTCTCTCCTCATTACTCCCTTTACCAGTTACCATACGTGTTTCTGAACAAGCGCAATTTGCATACTCTCCCCGGCTTTTTTTTGGCCGGCAAACGTGGCCGATAAAGATTCCAATCTTCCGGCCAAATGTACGATTTTACGGCCGTATGTAATACACGTGCTGTCTGTGTAATGAGGCGTGCGTGTGCAAAAATACATGTTTTAAAACAAGGCAAAATTTATCGTTTTGTCACAAAAACATGCAAATGTTTCCTGGATGTTCCTCTTCGCTGGTCTTTTCGTCATTTTTAACGTTAGTAGAGGTTTGTTGCACTTTAATTCGGTTCGCGTCACACTGGACTTTGTCAGGCTAACCCAGCATTGTAAACAAACACTTGTTTGTTTGGCTTGCTCCAGAGTTCAAATGAGTGTTCCCATCACCCTAATCTCACCATACTATGTGGGGGAAATGCTCCATAGTAAATGTAAACGTACCAGACAGCTCAGTTGTGGAAGCACCTGTAGGCTATGGCAACAAAGGGCTTCGTTTGATTGCCGTGACGTCTCAGGAGGACAATAGTAGTCTATGCATTCAGTTACGCATACTGTTACACACATAGGCAATAGGCATACGCATATAGTTGCGCACTGACAATTCGCCAGTCAATGTATGCTCAGAGAAAAAACTTCAAATATTGTCACACATTTTTGTATTGCAAATTTGCGTTACTCGATGTAATACCTTAATGATAATTAATAAAAGGGGGAAAAAAATACTGTACATTTTTTGGCGGCCATTTGCCGGTAAATGCCGGCTAATGAAACCCTAACATATTCTCGATTATTAGCAAGTCTGAGTTATGTTATTATTATTTTTTTTCGGTGAATTTCACTCTGTTCCTCGGCTTAGGTCCCAGACGAAGGGGGGCGGAACATGCGTGGTATTAAGTTAGGTAGTCTGAATGAATGATTTGTTAATTTATGAATGTATCACCTAATGAGTTTCGAAGGGAAAAGGGAAGGGATAATGTTGACAATGAAATATGACCAGAGCTATTTGGCACAGATGTTTTGTAGGCACTCTGGAGTGTGTGTGTGTGTGTGTGTGTGTGTGTGTGTGTGTGTGTGTGTGTGTGTGTGTGTGTGTGTGTGTGTGTGTGTGTGTGTGTGTGTGTGTGTGTGTGTGTGTGTGTGTGTGTGTGTGTGTGTGTGTGTGGCGCCATTTGGGAGTCTACTGTACTGCTACATGCTAATCAAAATGAGGGACCATCATAGCACATTAATTGAGTAGTTTTAAATTAATTATTTTATTATTTTCAGAAGTATACATTAGTAACACAATTGACAACAACATGACTAACGATGTGATTTACCATGCCTTGTCCCCTACACTGCTCAGCAACCTGGTGCTGTGGTATCATTCGTCTGAGAAGTGGCCGCTAAACCACACAATGTTTGGAATAAATTGCAATAAAACGCAGCGCGATTTGCATGTTATCAAAGGAATAGCGAAGAGAAAACCAAATGCTTGATTAGTCTGCTGTCGCGTGTGTTTCTATAGGCTGCCGGTGCCTGGGCCTCCAGGCACTTGACTTTGTGTTTAGTTATTCCTCCGTGTGTCTACCTTACTCATATTCATAGGAGGCGTTGGAAGATTGGCTGTTTGCAATGTAGGATTGTATTGTCGTTGTTCTTATGTTACTTTTTTTATTGTGTTTAGATGTCTTTTTTTTATTTTTTATATATCTTTTAGTTTAATAGCGCACCATTTTAAAGCGTAGAATTATCACTTATATATAGCCCATGCTGCAAACATAGCGCACACACACACACACGCGCACGCACACGCACACGCAGACGCACACGCGCACATGCATGTGAAATGAGATTTAAACTTTAAAATTAAATTTCCAAAATCTTTAATCAATAGATTAACAAAAACTTGAGCACTCTGATTGCAAAAATGCTATTGGTGCTCCAAGTGGGCTCAGAATTTGTTATGAAGAGTTTTGCCTAGCAGTAGTTTCGAGCCATCTTTCTTTGTCGTGTTTTAACCTCGCCTAAGCTACGGCGACCGTCCCCATAGCTAGGGGTGCGTGTGCGTGTGCGCGCGTGTGCGTGTGCGCGCACACCCCCCTGTGTATATATGGTACATTCTCCTCCCAACTGTAAATATTTAGCCAGGGGTTAATGCAGGGCAGTAATGTCTTTATCTCCTACCCCCTCCCCATCCCATCCCATCCTGTGTGGAGTCTCCATAGTGTGGACGGATGGATGGATAGCGGGGCCTGATAGATAGGTGCTAGTGGGTGGGGGGGCAGCAGCAGCAGCAGGGGGTTAGATGCGGGCCAGGTTAATGTTTGACAATGCTGGGGGTCACAGATGGGTAAGCTCTGGCTCGCTGGGCGACGGCGGTGGTGCCGGGACAGCCCATGGAGGGAGGTAATCTGTTAGGCCAGGGTTGGAAAGTTTGGGGTGTGTGTGCGTGGGTGACAGCGTGGGGGGGTAAGGAAAGAATAGTAGGTAAAGCCAAAGTTACACAAAGCAAATTCAATGCATCGGTTTTCAGTAAATCCAGTGTTCGAATTAAATGTGTTGTTGTTTTGGGCTGCTGGAGGATTACTGTTGTCATTAATTTGCCATGTTATAAATAGATTTTATTTTGCACAATTTAGTGATGTCACTTTTAGAGACTAGCCACAGAAAGTATTTTTTTGGTCTGTTTTCCCGCGACTCTTTGTGGTGTGGTTCTCGTCTCCATGACCAGCACTTGTCAAGAGCTTTGACGTCGCTAAGGCAACAGATCCTCGTTTATATGTAAGATGTTGTTCATCAGAGAGACTCAAACTATATTTATCACAAAGCCTAAAACACAAAGCAATTTGTCTAAATTGCAGAAAAAATATTTATTTAAGTTATTATTTTTAAATTTACTTTCAATTTGAAAATGAAGAATAGTCGATTCATCGATAAATCAAACCTCTGATTATTAATGGAAAATTCTGATATTCGATAAATCCTTTAAAGTATTCTATCAAGTAAAAATTACAAATATTTGCTGCTTAATGTTGCAGTTCAATCAAAAGATTGTAGGTTAACAGATCATTGTATAAGGAAAAAAAAAAGGTTTTCTTGGCTGCTTGTAGATTGTATAGTTCCTACTACCAAAAACTGCATTGGGAAAAAAAAATATTTGTGTTTGGCATAGATTTTACACTTTACTTTAGAGGAAATTTATAGAATTCCTGTTTATCAGAAAGAGGCCAGGTTGACTTTTAAAGCTGGCAGATGCAGGTGCATGTTCAACACCTTCCAAAAGTTAATGAGTTGGACGGGAAGAGCTGCCCGGCCAGATGGAGAGGGGAGACGCGGTCAGGGCACCACCGCAGGTCTGATCCCCTGGGATCCACCCTATTGATCTCCTAAAGACAGGCCCAGACTTCCAGCTGCAGGAGCCCATGCCCGCCGTGGCGCTCATGTCGTTCCGGTTCCATTTCTGGTTCATCTCCAGTTTGTGGGTGTTTTTTTTTTTTTTTTTGGTGGGTTGCATCCATGGTACCATGATACATAGTTTCACAGAAACTTCCGCCTGTATGAGTTTAGTATTGCTTATACTGCGCCAACTGGGGCAGCGAGAGTCCTTGCTTTTTTCGCTTTAACTCTGAGTTGGGCTTCCGTTCTGACCGACAACATGGGCACGTGCGTGCTCAACCATGACATCACCCAGCGGCCGTCGCCAGCCCTCGGCACCCTGGCGCTACAACACAACTACGATACAATATGCTTATCAGCCCACATAGTGTGTGTAGTTTATGTGGGCACCTGTGAGTGTATATTAGTCATCAGTCTCTTCTCTCCTCTCCTCTCTCTCTCTCCCTCTCCCCCCTCTCCTCTTTATCTTCCTCTTTCAATCTCTCACTTTATCTCCCCCTCTTTCTCACTCTCTCTCCTTCTCTCTCTCTCTCTCCCTCTCTCTCCCCCCCCCCCCCGACCCTCCCCAATCGCTGTGGTACAAAGCGCTCTTGTTCCCCCAGTGAATGTGCAGTGCCCTGAGCCATTCAGGCCTTTGTGGGGCTGAGGGGCCTCCTTCCACCCTCTCCCCTCATGGGGTCAAAAGGGGTGCAGGGGCAGGGCTTATCCCTGGTTAAAGGGGACAGGGAGGGGGCGTCTGGGGAGAGGCCGGGAGAGAGAGAGAGAGAGAGAGAGAGAGAGAGGGAGAGGGAGATGAAAGATTGGATGTGTGTGAGTGGGAGAAAGAGAGACGGAGGGCAATGGAGAAAAGGAAGCGAAAGAAAATTAATTGTGTAGCTAAATGTGTTTGGGTAGAATGCTTGGCGGGGTGTTGAATGGTGCATAGGCAGCCTCTGTATTATAACAGCTGTTTGTTAAACTGTAAATATGGGACAGTTTATTAATACGGTCCGACAGCAAGAATGGGGGCACAGCGCCAGTGGCCACGTTCGTATCGCTGTTGATTCTCCTTTTATTCTGTTCCCAAAGTCTGAGCTGACTTTGTTGCTTACCCTGGTATCTAAACAGTAGAAAACCTATACTATACATTTAATATACATGCTTGCCTATTTGTTTGTTTATAGCACGGAAATAAGAAGCATTTCCAGTAATTCTAATTCCTATCTTGCATGCCATTTAGATTTTTAAAGAATCTCCTCCTTTTATAATAAGAGATGCAACAATATTGTATGTTTGGACCAAAAAACAGTAACCGATATTTATCTCTTTCTCATGGCTGATGCCAATACAACAACCGATCATTTCACAATTTTAGTCAAATAATAATATAATAATTCAAGCAAACCCTCGTAAGAAAAAGGTATCATAGATTCCACAGTTCTGAACAAACCAAATTGCACATATTGTGAACACAAGGTGCCATTAACGCACAACGAAAAAAGCATTTCGGAGTGCACACCCTTGTGAAGGGGCGTGATCTTTACCTATTCCTCTGCCTCTCAGGTGCGTTCTCCATCGGCGATGGGTCGTCGTCTGTGACCGGACTGGGCGCCATGGGCGGAGCCAATTCGGATTTGGCCCAGCAACAGACGCCGGCCCCCTCCCTGGCCCCGCCCTCGCCCTTTATGGCCACCGCACCTCTAACCACCACAGCGTCAACACATGTGAGTCACGCACACGCGCACACCTTCACATTTACATGTTTCTCGGGTGTGGATACAGATGCAAATTTATCTTTTTCTTTTTGTTGTTTTTGCTCATGGACGGAGCCGCGTGCCTCCATTTCAAACTAACCACCATCGTTGGTATCAATCTTAGCACCGCAACACCGCCCAACTCGGGGAACACGTATATCTAACCGAATCCCTCCGATTGTGCGGCACCATTGTGCGTGCGTGTGTGTGTGCGTGTGCGTGTGTGCGCATACCTTCCACAGGTACACTGCAAGGTCTGTGGAAGGTCTCTTTTTGAATTAAATCTCCCCCCCCCCCCCCCCCACCCATTTCATTTCCAGCTGTAATTTACTGGGTCCATTCGCTTCTTACTAGATGTCATTATCGGCCTCCATTCATTTAATGGCTGAGTTTAATCATGCCCACTAGCTTTTTATTTAATTTTTTTACTGAAAATGGTTTTGAACAAAATAATGCCACAAAGCTGAAATGTTCTATAGCAGGCAAATGGGTATTGCACATTCAAAATGGCACACTTAATTCCTGAAGAACATCATGTCCATTCCAGGTATTCAAACAGGTGTACAGAATGACCTTGAACTGAAGGCCAGAATTAAGGGTATAATAGTTAGAATTTTTATATTCACAGATTTATTCTTTGTTTAATATTATGTTTCGTGAATAGATTAATGGATGATAAGTTGTGAGCGATGTAGTTGCAGTCTCAGCGTCTAAAAACAAGCTTTCAGAGGTCTTTGTGGTTATTTCTCATGTATTGTCGGATTGCGTTCATCCAAAGGGGAGAGCACCGTCACAACCCCCCCCTCCCCTTGCAGCGGTCCCCACGGTTACTCTCCTAAAGTTGAAGCCCCTCTGGTAATCACCCTGGCCCCCCCACATCTTCAAACCGCGACCCCTGTGAGCCTGTCCTCTTTCACTACTGGCCCAGAGATCCCTCTCTGTCCAGCGCCGTTCATTTCTCTCCCCTGTCCAACGCGCGCGCGCGCACACACACACACACACACACACACACACACACACACACACACACACACACACCCCGCCCTTTCGATATCTTTTGCGCCCTTTGCTCTCTCGCTCTCCTCTTTCTCTCTTGTTTCAGAACTACCAACTCCTCTCTTTCTCCATCCCTTGTCCCGTGATGTGATGTCATCTGACAAGCGCCACAGTGGGGATGATGGGGGTGGGGGTGTACTCATGTCTTGAATCTTGCGTCCCGAGGCCCATAGCCACCCCCCCCCCCACACCAGCCCCCCATAGTACAGAGAAGGGGAGGCCCAGGAAAGCATGGGATATCACGCTATTTACAGCACGTATAGAGGACTTAGCCCCTCTCTTGCAGCGTGCGTGTGTGTGTGTGTGTGTGTGTGTGTGTGCTACTGCGCGGGAGAAAGGGGGTAAAGGGTTTGAAAGAGATGGGTAATTGAAGGGGTGGTGAGATGTTTGAGGGAGAGCGGGGAAGACAGTTAGACAGAGCGAGCTGTTTTCTTTCTCCCCTCTTCTTGTCGCTCCGGATCGACCAAAACGTGTCTTTAAAGTCCTGAATGTGTGGGAACGCCTCCGGGCATCTGGGCCACTCGCGCCGAAATCATGTCCCCGGAAATTATGCAACCCTGTAAGACGGGCTCCCCGCGTCTTCTGTAGTGTGTGTGTGTGTGTGTGTGTGTGTGTGTGTGTGTGTGTGTGTGTGTGTGTGTGTGTGTGTGTGTGTGTGTGTGTGTGTGTGTGTGTGTGTGTGTGTGTGTGTGTGTGTGCGCAAATACGTCCGTGCACCTGTGCACGAGACAGTGAGACGGAGCAGCCATTTGCTATTTTCAGTCCACAAGCAAACTGCTGGCCGACTGCCCATTAGAGGGAAGAGAGATGGCGTGCGTGACAGAGACTGTGTGTAAAGGGGAATGACTCGGGAATGACTCGGGAATGACTCGGAATGAAAAATGAATGAAAATGAAAAATGAATGCTGGCGAGAAAGTGGGAGGGACTGGGGTATTGAGAGGGATGGTGGGAGGACAGTGAGAGAGAGAGAGAGAGAGAGAGAGAGAGGGAGAGGAGAGGGGGAGGCGAGGTGTGAGGCTTTTGAAACTGAGCCAAAGTCATCGGTGAAATAAATGGAATAAGGGCAGGGTAAGGATCCGCCTTCACATTTAACATGGCTGGGAGTGTTATTGTAGCATGAGTTATCTATATTTCTCTGGCTTACTCTATCAAATGTCTTCTATTTCTATAGTTTTGGAATTAGAGTAACTAAATAGTCAACACAATCGTTCATGGTATTCACCTTTTATTGAACGTCGTTTTTTTGTACTTGTGTGTGTGTGTGGGTTTAGTGTTTAATAAGAGTCTTTTGTCAGTATTATTTCTTTATTATATATGTAACACGCGTGTGTTTATGTATTTTTTTTTACATGTATGTGTATATATACCGTAATATATATCATATATATTTTATATGGGTTTATATATTTACATACAATATATTTTATTGATATCTATATTTTATCAATGCATAATATATGTATATTCACACACGTGCATACTGCATATATATGTATATTTGCCCATGCATATATATATATTTATACACACACACACACACACACACACACACACACACACACACACACACACACACACACACACACACACACACACACACACACACACACACACACACACACACACACACACACGCGCGCGCTGCGCAAATGATATGTGTGGGTCATAAATTTGCTATTGTAATATTACAATGCCCATTGCACACATGACAAATAACTGAGATGTGAGCATTAATTATATGATCTGTGTTAGTAACACGGTGTCGCGAGGAGTTGATTAATAAAATCGCTATAGAATGACAGCATAAATCAATCCGTCTATTTAATCAGGGCACGCATGCGACTGGGCGTTGGTGTATTCATGTTAAGTGGTTCCTGTAGTTCCCAACGCCAACATAAACCAAACGTTGAGCTGCACCACAAAGTCAAAAAAAAAAAATAACATCCTCGCAAACGGTCTCACGTAAACATCATTTTAAATGAGAATTCCCAAAGGCAGGACAATGTTAAAATAGCATTGCGCTCCGTATAAGTTAAGGCGTGCCAGCACATTGCCAAATTCTTATGACGAATGCCGTGAACAAACCACCTCACCCTCTCCAGCACCCTTATTTGGGAAAGGCTCTAATTGGATTAAACTATCTGCATCAGAAGCACTTTGTCAGCATGCCAGTGTGTTGGAGCCACGGCCACTCTGAGGTATATGCGTGTGTGAGTTGCACGTAGCCATAGCGGTGCGAGCGCATCGCCGTTGTTTATCTACTTTGAAGAGTAAGTGTATGTTTTCCTGCGTTTCATCCGGGCCAAGTTGGCAGAAAATAATCTTAAGTAATTACAACCCCCAAAAAAAGCTACGTTGATTAAATATATTCCCGCTCTTTGATCTGGGATAATTAACATCTTCCCATGATAACATGTTGTGGCCATCTCCTAAACGGATAATAAAGACATTATTCTAATGTGAATTTGTCGCTTCCTTTTCTCCTTTTCTCTGTCTCGCTCTATCTCTCTCTCCCTAGGTAAGCAGCCTGCCTGGGTCTGTTTTCAACCTTGCTCCCTCCCATATGTTTGGGAACCGGCTTAACCCAAATTCAGCCATGGCTGCACTCATCGCCCAGTCTGAAGCCACACCAGCAGGTATGTGTGTGTGTGTGTGTGTGTGTGTGTGTGTGTGTGTGTGTGTGTGTGTGTGTGTGTGTGTGTGTGTGTGTGTGTGTGTGTGTGTGTGTGTGTGTGTGTGTGTGTGTGTGTGTGTGTGTGTGTGTGTGTGTGTGTGTGTGTGTGTGTGTGTGTGTTATGCCTGAGAGAGAGAGAGAGAGAGAGAGAGAGAGAGAGAGAGAGAGAGTGAGCGAACGGGAGAACAAGAATGAGCGAGATAATGGCTGGGTCACGCCCCCTGGGTCTCACAGAGGGGTCAAGGGTCATTGGTTGTGGTAGTCACAGGCTCCTCCCATTAAGCTCCAGTTACACACACACACACACACACACTGCCGTTCACAAGCCTAATGCTGGAGCGCTCCAGTGTGTTTGTGTCTTAGTATGCAGAATAGGATAGAGCAGCAGAGGAAGTGGCTGGATAGAGTGTTGACTTCTGCAGGACACAGAGTGGGAGGGAGAGTTTAGGGTTAGAGAGAGAGAGAGAGAGAGAGAGAGAGCCCCCCTGCAACCTGCGGGTCAGCTCACTAATCACACTTAATGACACACATACACACACCCCAAATGCACGTGGATACGTGTGTGTAAATGCGACCCACCAGGGCTGTGAGTGACTGCGTGCAGATGGCGCTGAGATGCTGATCTTTCAACACGCCAATTTGCATTAGAAACCAACTGAAACCTTTTCACCCCATTGGCAAAACCCTGGATTAATAGCTCCTGTTGAGCCCCGATAGTCCTCCACGCGATACATTGTGAGCCGTGGACAGTCTGTGTGCACTCACATGTGCTCAGGATAGCAACTCTTATGTGGTTTTTTTTCCTTGGGAGAGCAAGGCAAGCGCACCGCTGGTGTTGGCATGTGTGTTAGCCTCTGTGTGTTAGCCTTTGTGTGCGCGTGTGTTAGCCTGTGTGTAGCGTTAGCCGCTGCTCGCTGCACAGTGTTCATAAGGCCGGGAGCGGGACAGAAACTGTTATTTAGGCTTCTGGCCTGTGGGGTGTTGACCTGGTGACTCTAAAAGCTTGGATTGAGTGTGCATGCGGGGAGGTGCGCTGTATCTGTGTTTGAGTGTATGCAAGTGTGTGTGTGTGCACTTGCATTGGATGCACATGGGTGTTTGTGTAAGTGTGTGTGTGTCTGTGTGTGTATGCATGTGTGATTCATTACCCTCACTGAGGAAAATGAAAAAAGGCGTCTGGCCAGGGGCCCAAGGAGAGTGGGGCAGAAGTGGGAGAGAGAGAGAGAGAGAGTATCGGTGAATGCAGAGAAAGCGAGAGAGAGTAGGGAAGCACATGCAGTTTGAATAAGGGCTCGTGTGTAACAGAGATACAAAGAGAGGGTGAGTGAGTAGCTCACCGAGCCGTCGGTTTTAGATGTGCCATTGATTTTGTGTGTGTGTTTAGACCAGGAGGCAGGAGACGGCAGCACCAGTAGTGTTGGAGCCCAGGGCTTCTCCATAAGAGCTTCTCCCAAGACCACCCCGCGGTGAGTGCACACACACACACACACACACACACACACACACACACACACACACACACACACACACACACACACACACACACACACACACACACACACACACACACACACACACACACACACACACACACACACACACACACACACAGATGCTCTCTCCCTCGCGAGCGAGCCCCTATTTACATTCCACACTGCCCCCCACCCACCAACACCCCCTACCCTCGTCTTTTCCCTCGGCTGGCCCCTCATTTCTTCCTACACACACACACACACATTACTCTGCCTCTCTCTCTCACCCCTAAAGGCGATCTCCTCGCTCGCCCCGACCATGAGTTGTGTTTTGGGATGTGGAAATCGTCCACCGTGCTTTGATCTTTCTTCCTCGCTCGCTTTTTAAAACCTTGTCGATTGCCATGGAACGACATGCCATGGAAGTCTGATGGTTACAACTCCAGCCTACATCTGCCTCCTTCCCTATCTCTCTCTCTCACTCGCACGCACATACACACGCATCCCATTTCTCTCTGGGAACGTTTTGTGGATCTATGAAGATGGGAATAATTGACGGTGCCTTCAGCGCATGTTGGTTCAGTTTAAGATGGAGGTTGGTTATGTATTTTAATATGCTGCGTCTTTGTCTTGTTTGCCAGCTGTGAGTAACATTTAATGAAAATAGACTACTTTTATAATAAGAACTATAGTAATATCTGGAGGAAAATATTTTGTAGGTAGTTGGGTGGAAATTCCTAGAGCAGGTGTATTGGAATAATTACCTCAACCGGAAAATACAAATAGGAAAAAAATCCCCCCCCCCCCCCGCTGGTTTTCCTTCTCGCCTAAAATAAATAAATAAAAGCGGGAGTTTAATAGTCTGGATCACAAATCTCCTCAAATTCGATACATTTTTATTCATAATTTCTTATATATATTTTACAACACCATCCATGCCAAGTTTATTATAACTAGTCTCTATCACACACACTTTTTCTCTCTCTCTTTCTCTTTCTCTCTCTTTCTCTGCCCCCCTCTCTCTCTCTTTCTCTGCCCCCCTCTCTCCCTGTCTCGGTCTCTGTCTCTCACTCGCCCTCTCTCTCTCCCTCTGAAGTACTCATCCAGACGGGATGTCTTGCTGGCTACTTTTCATCAACGCCCACTGTAACAACAAATTGATGTCGTTTTATAGCCAGCCGTGTCTATGGTTGTCTGACATTTATGTTAGGTCGTTAATCTCCTCTTTGACCTCTCTTTTTCTCCCTGCCGTCGCTCTCATTTCCCCCACTGCTTCTCCCTCTTTCTCCTTCCCTCACTCATCATTTTATATCATGCTTGCTTTTTTCCTTCTGTTTTGTATTCTCTACGCCCTTCCTCCCTCTCTCCCTCCCCCCTCTATCTCTCTCTACCCTTGCTCTCTCTCTCTCTCTCAGCTCTCCCATTGGCGGCCTGCAGATCCGCTATGACCCGTCGGGGTCATTGTCGGGGCCGGGCCTGGGCATGCTGGGGGCGGGGTGCGGCGGAGGTGGTGGTGGTGGTGGTGGTGGGGACACGCTGCCCCCGGTGGTCACCAGTATAGAGCAGCTTCTGGAGCGACAGTGGAGCGATGGCCAGAACTTCCTCATGCAGCAGGAGGCGCAGGGAGATGGTGAGAGAGCAAACACACACACACACACACACACACACACACACACACACACACACACACACACACACACACACACACAGGCATGTTATGAAGCCGTCCGAGAAAATGAGCAAAAACATACATTTGCATATGCACACACATGCAGTCATATGTTGGTACACTCACATATGTGCTGCTGCAAACCAGCAAAGGAAAATCTGAGATTCTCCTTTTCCTCAATGCTTTAAACATCTTTATTTCTGTATTTTTCATCATCATGTGTCTTTAATCCCTGATGCAACAGTCCTGTTTTTGTATGGCAGTAGTGCCCTATCTGATGCCTGGATCGGGCACTGCTGCCCTCGTTCTGAGGTCAAGTGACTTGGTTGAACAAGCAGGCCTGTGTGTGTCTGGGATGCGTTTTTATATAGAAAAAGTAGCCCCTGCCTCACTAGCTCCTCGAGGAAGGGTTTTATTAGCGTAACATTTATAAGTCCCAGGAGGGCAACAGTAGAACATCCATTCTGGCATCAACGCTGGCCGTATCTCTCACACCGTGTGCTTGTTTTATATATAGACTGTTGCTGTAGCTTTGTCACTCTCACTTACGCTCTTGTTATTTTTTTGTCTCTCTCTCTCTCGCTCTCTCTCGCTCTCTGTGTCTCTCGCTCTCTGTCTCTCTCTCTCTCTTCCTCGCTCTCTGTGTCTGTCTCTCTCTTCCTCGCTCTCTGTGTCTGTCTCAATCGCTTTCTCGCTCTATATCTCTCTGGCTGTTGGTGTCTCTCTGTCTCCCTTTCTCTAAACCTCTCTGTGTCTCTCTTTCTCGCTGTGTCTCGGTGTCTCTCTCTTCCTCGCTCTGTGTGTCCGTCTCTCTCTCTCTCGCTCGCTCGCTCTGTGTATCGCTCTCTTCCTCTTTATATATGTCTCTCTCTCTTCGTCCCTCTGTGTGTCTCGCTGTCTCTCTTCCTCTTTATATATGTCTTTATGTCTCTCTCTCTCTTCGTCCCTCTTGTGTGTCTCGCTGTCTCTCTTCCTCTTTATATATGTCTTTATGTCTCTCTCTCTTCGTCCCTCTGTGTGTCTCGCTGTCTCTCTCTTCCTCGCTCTATGTCTCGGTGTCTCTCACTTCCTCGCTCTGGGTGTCTCTCTCTCAGTGGTGGCCATGTTGAAGTCCCTGCACCAGTTGCAGGTGGAGAACAAGCGGCTGGAGGAGCAGATCAGGTCTCTGACCGTCAAGAAGGAGAGGCTGCAGCTCCTCAGTGCACAGCTCTCGGTGCCTTTCACCCCCCACTCGGCGTCCTCTGGTACACACACACGCACACGCACACACACGCACACACTCTATTGCGAGATCCCAAGATTTATAAAAAAAAACATTCACATGCATACCACACGTTTACATTCAGTTCTAGTCAGGCATTCATAACTGTGTTTGAGTGTCCCGTTAAATAGGAATAAAGTACCGTTAACACACTTTGGCGCACGCGTACCCACACACACACGTCGACAGCCAGGGCACACAGGGGGGTCCTAATGTAAATGAGTATTAATCTTTGTTCCAGACGTGAAGGGATCACAGCTGGGGGCCGCTGATTCGTCTCTGCCCGTGGCAGCTCAGGTGAGGACAGCCCCCCCCCTCTCCGCCCTACCCCCCACCCAGCACCCAGTTAGGCTCCACTGTAAACAGGACCTCTCTCTGTGCGGGTCAACAAGGTTGCCGCGTGGTCCCGTTCCCGTTAGCAGGAGAGCGATGAGAGAGAGAGAGAGAGAGAGAGAGAGTGGCGAACGCTGGCGTGCCTAATGGTGAATGGTGGACTATCAATTCAACAGCACATGACAGAAATGACACGGTGCCTCTGTCCCTCTCTTCTCTCTCTCCTTCTCTCTCCCCCCCTCTCTGTCTCTCTCCCCAACCCTCTGATTCTCTCTCTTTCTCTGACTCTCTGTCTCGTTCTCTCTCTCTCTCTCATTTCTCTCTTGCTCTCTCGTTCTCGTTCTCTCGCTTACTCTCTCTCGTTCTCTCTCTTGCTTTCTCCCTCCCTCCCTCTCTTTCTATCATCCCTGACCTCTCCCTCCCTCCCTCCCTCCCTCCCTCCCCCCCTCCCTCCCCAGGACAGTGCGTCGTGCGGCGGCCGTAGCAGCAATGGCTCCACCTCCTCCCTCTCCACGCCGCCCTCGGTCTCCCAGAGCCCGCCCCAGCTCAACGGCCTGCCGTCGGGCGCCACGGGCCTGATGGTGGGCCTGGGGGGGGGCCAGGTGGGCAGCCTGAATGGCGTGATCCAGAGTCGCGAGGGGGGGCTCACCCCTCGCGTCGACGTGGGGCCCCTCAATTACCGACTGGGAAACGCCAGGTAAGCTGATGGGCGTCGGCATCACTGACTGATTAGAGCTCATACTTCAAAGGTTGGATCCCTCGTATATATAGGGGTGTGTGTGTGTGTGTGTGTATGTAGATATAGATATAGATATATATGGATGGATGGATGGATAGATATCTCTATTTCTCTCTGTCAGGGCATCATGTTGATCGGGCGCTCGCAAATACCACATTTTAGATTTTGTTATGATTGCAAAACTCACAGTAAATCTGCTCCCACTGGCAGATCAGTTGACTGCCACTTGCTCTTACATGATGGCATACCTGCATCTCGCCCAAAGGAATGCTTCATCACCAGTGGTTATTTAAACCCCCTCCTCCCTTCTCTCTGGGTGTTTCTGTGTGTTCTGAGTAAAGTTTGATGGCGGTTCCCTGTTCTTTGTGTTGCTTTTCCCTTCTCTGCTTGCGTTCTGGGATCCCAGCAGCATGACCACTGCTAAGAACAGGTGAGTTTAGCATCGCAGCTCCGGCTCCCTCCGTTCCCTTTCCTCTGCGTCTCTGGTGCATTCCAAGATTCGATTAGATGGGAATAGCGAATTTTACTTGCATGAGAGTTCCCCCGTTCTCTTCGCTATTGATCTCCTTTTACCTTGAAAAGCCGGATACATGAGATCAGTGTCTTTTTCGTGGTCAGATGGTCTATACTCAATTTCACGAGCTGAATCGCATGTACTCCTCTTCAGTGTGGTCATGTGACCTGTGGTGTACTCCTCTTCAGTGGGGTCATGTGACCTGTGGTGTACTCCTCTTCAGTGGGGTCATGTGACCTGTGGTGTACTCCTCTTCAGTGGGGTCATGTGACCTGTGGTGTACTCCTCTTCAGTGTGGTCATGTGACCTGTGGTGTACTCCTCTTCAGTGGGGTCATGTGACCTGTGGTGTACTCCTCTTCAGTGGGGTCATGTGACCTGTGGTGTACTCCTCTTCAGTGTGGTCATGTGACCTGTGGTGTACTCCTCTTCAGTGGGGTCATGTGACCTGTGGTGTACTCCTCTTCAGTGTGGTCATGTGACCTGTGGTGTACTCCTCTTCAGTGGGGTCATGTGACCTGTGGTGTACTCCTCCTCAGTGGGGTCATGTGACCTGTGGTGTACTCCTCTTCAGTGTGGTCATGTGACCACTGGTGTGTTGTTGTCCTCAGCTCGGCACGTCACGGCCTGATGTCTGAGCAGCAGAGACTCCTGCTGCAGCATCATCAGCTCCAGCAACTATTGAGCTCCCATCCAACAGCGGTAACACAAACGCACACACACACACACTCGCACACACAGTTCAAACTCAAAGAAGCCATTCTGCCCTCGACATCAACCTAATCACTCATCGATCCTTCCTTCCCTCTTGTCCCCTCTCTTCTCACCCCTGTCTTCTCTCTCTACCCTTTCTTGTCATTCCTCCCCTCTGTTCTCTCCTGTCTCCTCTCACCCCTGCCCCCTCCCCCCACCTTTCCCCTCTCTTCTCAACTTACCTCCCCCCCCCCCCCTCCTCCTCCCTGCAGGAGCAGCAGCAGGTGCTGCTCTACCAGCTCATGCAGCAGCAGCAGGACCTGCAGCAGATCCACGCCCAGATGCCCCTCACCTCCTCCTCCTCTTCCTCAGCTCAGCTGCCAGTCGGCGGCCTGCAGCCCGCCCCCCAGGGGGGCCCGGGCGCCATCACCTCCAACCCCTTCCTGGCGATGCAGCACGCACACGCCGACGGCGGCCCGAAGCCGCGGCTGACCGCCGACAAGACGGAGAAGACATGACGGCGGAGGCCACGCCTTCGCTGACGTCTTTTCGTTTTGTTTTGTTTCTCCTTCGTGTCGATAGTCTCCCTGTGTTCCTTCCCTATCCGCCGTCTCCTCTGAGACCCTGGTTGTTCTTTGACGTCCGGGTCTCTCTCGCTGATAAACTCTCTCTCTCTCTCTCTCTCAGGGGCCTCCGCTAACTAGTGTAGTTATTTAGTGCACTCAGCCGCACACAAGCCAGCACACTCAAGAAGACAAGCAAGAAACTTTGAAGCTCCCCGGAAGACAAAGGTGACGGATCTATGTTCCAACATCTGTCCTGCCCGCACCGCAGTTTTATTATGCTTTCAAAGGGGGCGGTAAAACGGACACGAGGGTGGCTGGGGCGGGGGGGACGGGGGCTTTTTTGGAAATATCCGAAGAGCTAGTGCTGTTACCTCTCTCCTTGTCTCCATTACTGACCGAGACGAGCCTCATATGGACACCACAGAAGCCTTGCGTTGACTGTCTGCTTCGCAGGCCAGATATACAGGGGGCTCACTCAGAGCAGTGGGGTAAAAAGGGGCGCGCGTTGTGGCGGCATTCTTTGTTCAACAAGGCAGAATCATTGCGAGAAATTATGCAGAAAAACTGAGCCGTCGGTAGTCAACACTACATTTGCTCCGTGCGGAAAGGCATTGCGATGCATCTCCCTGATTAAGCCCCCTGCTGCACCTACCTCTAACGCAGGACCAGCCTATCGGGACCTAAGGGCTGCCGAGAGCGGCCAATCACAATCCATAGCAATCAGGACTGGCCAATCAGGGTCCAAACCCCAAGTGCCTGAGGCCAAAGAAAGGAGGGGGGCGGACTGGATTTATTTTTCCTCGTACCTGTGTCTCCGTCACTCAACCCGCTCTCGGAGCGCTACTGGTAATTAAGCTGCGTTGCCACGGCAACAGAATACAGAACACTTGGGTGTGTCAAATAAAATGTGCCATTCCTGTAAAAAAGAAAAACACAGGAAACACTTTTCTGCTGCATTCTAATGTCGGAGCCAACTTTGTAATGTGCTTTTCTATTTATTTTGAGTTTGTTTAAGGGGCGTAAAATGGTATATTTTAAATGCCCGCTGGTGTTGCAATTTTATGTTTTATACTACTGTGTTGAGTCCTTTTTTGTTGTTTATTCTCATTTATTCTCACACCTCAACAGTCAAACTTTGCTGTAAACCTTTGATCTACAAACCTAATGTAGTGTGTTTTGAAAGCCAGAAACTACTTGAGAGTTTGTCTGTAGGGGGGGGTGAGGCTGTAGATAGCTATTTGTTAACGGGTGTTGGGTGGGGTGGTGAGGATTTGAGTGGCACAGTTTTTACCTCGTTAAGTGTACATAGATCTTTCTCATTGGCCCTCGGTGTACATATAAGTGAATGTGATTGGCTGGTGTGAAGGACAGTCGATGAAGCCTCAGCTTGCGTGTGTGAATCTTAGGACCAGACGGATGAATAAATGGTGACTGGACACATAAAGTATTAATTTATTTTTATATGTGCAGGGACATTGTGTGTCTTTTTTTAAGTTTTGCACCATTTTCTTGATGAGAATTTGTTTTATACTCTGCATCATGTGGTCTTCTGAGAACATGTCGGGTTGATCCATTTTTTATTTTATTTTTTTTACAGGTGAAAAATAATTTGCGGGGGGGTTCTAATAATGTATTTGAAAACACCAAAATAAAGAAATGCTCTTGGTAAGGATCAAACTATTAGTACATTTTTTTTTTTCATCATCCGGGACACACTTGCATTACTTAATATTGTTACGACACGATCAAATGTGTATTATGGGATTCTTCTGTAAGTAATGCAATATTTTTATTAACTAATCAATTTATAAATAAATTGTTTGTTTTTTTCAGAAAATCGATGTTTGGCTCAGGAAAAACCGAAGCTATCGACAGTGAGAGATTTCTAAGAATGAAAATAGCTTTCACAATAAGCATTGAAGCATTCTCTTCCAGCTCACTCAACTAACTCTTAAGTAAGGCATAGAGTTAATTAACCCTATGCATGATACTGAATATATGTTCCTCTTTCCATCTTTAGATGTTGACTTCAGAAATGGTTCAAGGAAGCCTGAGATGATGATTTACTATACTAACAGCTAAACATTGCATTAAAGAAGAAAGAGCTTAATGTAGCTTAAAACGACATGCTAAAGGGTCCCGGCACTGCACACACATGATTATTTCCAGCTGTGTGTGTGTGTGTGTGTGTGTGTGTGTGTGTGTGTGTGTGTGTGTGTGTGTGTGTGTGTGTGTGTGTGTGTGTGTGTGTGTGTGTGTGTGTGTGTGTGTGTGTGTGTGTGTGTGTGTGTGTGTGTGTCTCAGTCAGAGAGTGAGGGGGAACCATTCTGCTACATCTGCTTCTGCCCTGGTAATTAAAAGCTCACTTTACTCCTGCATCTCCTTGCCCCCCCCCCCCCCCCACACACACACACACACACACACACAATCTAACCTGCATTTAACTGCCCCACCCCCTCTCTCTTCTCTTCACTCAACCTCTTACTCAATCCCCCCGTCCCCCCCCCCAAAAAAGAATCCCTCCGTCCATGCCCCCCCACCCACCCACTATCAGACCTGTCAATCAAAGGCTGACTCCCTCATGCCCTCCTCCCCCCCCAGCAGGGACCTTCTCTTTTATGAGGCCTCGCCATCACCACCGCCCGCCCCCACCCCCCGAACTCACACACGCATACACACGCACGTACACATTCATACAGACGCGCGAGTGCACGGGGCTTAAACACCCATAAGCACGATCTGCACAGTATAGCAGAGCTGCGGTGTCCATCATCGATCAACTCCCGGAAAGCCCCCTCCCCTACTCTCCATCCCCCGGTGGATTTACCAGCTGATGGAGGACCCCTGTGTGTTGGCCGACCAGGTGCCTGATTACAAAGTCAAAACACGACTAATCCCTGGTGTTAGGATGCAGGAAACATTCTGTCTCGCTCCCTGGCTCGCTCTCGCTCTCTCCATCTCCCCCTCCGTCTCTCCCACACAGGCAGAGCAGATAGCGGGCCAGCTGAAGGGTTAAGCTCTGGATGATTAGACAAATGTAGGGCAGATAACTGTAGCGTCCGACGAGGACCGAGCTGGCCGGCCCGTCTCCCCCCTACTTTGGAATGTAATTTAGACAAATATACTGTTTTAATCACATTTCACATTTCATCGTAATATCATCTTTAACATTTGTAAACAAATTTAATGAAGGAATGTAATTATATAAATGTATACATACAATATGTATTTGTATGAATACATTCATATATATTTTATATATATATATAATTTCTTTCTTTATCTATTTAAATATATATTGTTACATCTTAGCTATGTATTTAAAATAACAATTCGATTTTATAGTTTAGAGTTAACAATTTGTATTTCAATTTTGAACTAATAAATGTAAATTATTCCTCGGCCTATGTTTTTCCCCTTCAACCGTTATTGAGGAGAAAAAACAAAAAGTAGGTCTACACTACAATAAAGAACTTCAGTGGTAGGCTTCACAATATTATCATATTTGATATGAATATAAATATAACATTGTTATGTTTGCTGCTAAATCGTCATTGTATAAATCGAGCATGAGATAATATCTTTGAAATTCCAAAAATTTAAACTTGTGTGCACACACACGCACGCACACTCACGCGCGCGCACACTTCCGTGGACTCAAGCACGTTTTATTTCAATTTAATAGTTAAGAATTAGATTTATTATAATACATTTTGAATTCAACTAAATTAAATTATTTTAAGTTCTCCCAGCACATGAATGAGCTCCTACGCTCAACTTGTATAACACAGTGGAGGGGGAGCACAGCGGGAGACCGGGCGGACCTCCACAGGCTGACACGCTCGTCCATGGAACCCCACAGCCCGTGGGCCGTGGCAACTCCGCTACCTCCTAATGTACGTGTGAACGTGTCACATTGATTTCCATACCGTCTCATATTTCATCGCAACGCACGGTTTTCCTTTTGAAATCTCCTGTAACAAAAAAAATCAATAATTGATGGAACTCAAGCAGACGATACACTTCAACGTAACAAAATGAAAACAAACACATAAACAAAGTTTACCAAGTGCCTCGAGTAATTCAAACATGGGCTTAGCATATGTTTGGTAATTAATTAAAATGATTTTAATGAGACCCCAGTCAAAGAGAGAGTGTGCACGGCAATAAACCTGAGAGGACACGTTGTAATAAACTATTAACGCGAGCAGGTAGCTCGTCTCTCTGTGTGTGTGTGTGTGTGTGTGTGTGTGTGTGTGTGTGTGTGTGTGTGTGTGTGTGTGTGTGTGTGTGTGTGTGTGTGTGTGTGTGTGCGCGCGCGCGCGCATGCACGTACGTTTGTGTCTACAGTGCTGCGGTGTGTTAATCATTATGGGATGTCTACTACAAGGAGGGTTAATTCTGGCCAGAGACCCGCACGCCGTCAGCTGCCGCCGAGGGGCCCTGGTTCTGTATCCGGTGCCTACTTGAAGGTGTGGCTGAGGAGTGTGTGTGTGTGTGTGTGTGTGTGTGTGTGTGTGTGTGTGTGTGTGTGTGTGTGTGTGTGTGTGTGTGTGTGTGTGTGTGTGTGTGTGTGTGTGTGTGTGTGCGCGCGCGCGCGCTTGTGTATGTGTGCACGCGTGTGAACATGGTTTTGGGTGCGTGCTTATTGCCTGGGCGTGTGCGCGTGCTTTTTAACATAGGATTAAGCTAAATCCGTTTTGAAATGATTTCAATGTGTGTCTCTTAAACAGTGATTTCGAGCATGGTCTGTCGTCCAACTCGTCCACGTATTCAGCTCTAACACAACACGAACGGTCAGGTTGTGACAAGTGCATCGATAGAGTTGGGTCAGAGCTTGCTCAGAAGAACGGAGTAATACCCAGCATGCAACACGGGGAGAGACTTGGGCCCGGGACAGTCAAAGCAGATACTCAGGATACGTGTTGCCGTGCTCCTATGCGCGTGAACGTGACCTGGTTCATGCACGCGCGTGTATTTATTGGTTGGTTTCTAACTGCGAGCGCCGGGCCCACGGTGGTGTGATGTATAGATTAGTCGTGTGTAATGTCTGCGCCTGCAAGGCAACACAATTGTAATGTTACACAAGACATGAACGAGCATAACACAAATGCGATAGGCCTATCTCAACAGGCGCGCGCCCACACACGCCTGCAAAAACGCACACACGCACGCACACACTAAAGCACCAAACATTCGGACAAGGATTCAAGCCTTCCTTATGCGATGGGCTTTGTAACACAATTGCGACTGAAAACACCCAATATCTTAAAATATTAATATTATCTTTGGCTTATAGCTTTTCTCAAATGCAGTTAGCAGCATCAATGTAGCCTACCAAACAAACCTACAGAAAATATAGCTTATAGCATGGAATTAATTGTAATTAATTGTAAGTGAGGTGCTTGTCAAAAAATGTGAACCGCAAAAGACGGTCACGTGACGGAATTGGACGGGTCACACGTTTGGGTGTAACGTGTTCCACCGGACCCGTCGCTTTTCACTCGCTGACAGCCCGTATTCTCCTGCTAATAAATGACCCCCCCCCCCCAACACACACACACACACACACACACACACACACACACACACACACACACACACACACACACACACACACACACACACACACACACACACACACACACACACACACACACACACAGCCACCACAACCCCTCACCTCCAACTCTTTCTTTTCCAAGCTACTGCTGCAATCTTCTTTTCTTCCATCACCAGTGTAATACCTTGCATTTGTAGCTCGTGACGTATTTGAGGGAATTGGGCAAAGAACACAAAACTGTTTTGAACGCTGTCTGTGCCCATCGTTGTTTAGCGAAGGGATTTCCTATAGGCCTATTCAAACTGGGACTTCTTCCAATAATACCATTATTATTATTGATAATATTAAATCGCTATTTGAAAGTGTTGAACCAGCTGTGGATTTCTTTAAAATCTTAATTAAAAAAAATCTAAAGTATTAATAGATAGACCTATGAGTTGGTTGGTTAGCTTACGTTATATTACAGGCATATATATTTTTTAAGCGTTGTATCAAATCCCTTCATTTCAACAAACACAGACATATCAAGCATAGATCATTATGCAAAGTAAAAGATGTGCTTCGTAGAGTAACCGCAATATTTCTCTTTTTCTTATTTTTCAAAATTAAAAAATCCTCTGACAGGATTTAGCCCACTTCATTCACGTCAAACGTTTAAACAGAGAATTTTTTAAATAATCTACTGCTAATTGTATTTTGACATACGTGCGGATAGAAACACGGACGTTTCCTTTCCTAGAAACGTGTGTGTTCTACACTTCCCAGAAACGTGTTTCTGTGCGTCTCCCTCACGTCCCCCCGTCCCCAGCGGTGCCTGCTCCCACTCCCTGCCGGACATATGAGCGAAGTCTGCGGCAAGCCAGCGCTCCTTTTCCCGCTGACCCCCCGGCCCCCACACAATACTATACGAACGGGAGTGTGAAAAAGAGACAGTGGAATATGAAAAAAACACTACAAGACAGGATCTTGTTAAAACTAGTGTTACACTAGGACATTAGGACGCTTTTAGGAATAGTTGGTGAAGACAGTTTTACAACAATCAACTTGTAGCCAAAATGAAACGGGAAAGTCAGTCGTTAGGTAGTTATATAACCTATATTATATATCATATATTTGGCAGTCTGAGATTACTGCGTGGTCTCATGGACGTTTAAAGTTTGACTGCTTAACTGAATTGGTGCTTAAAGACCAAGACCCACGTGACTTGGTCTTCTGCGAGCTCTCTTTTGTCTTCGAGGATACCGCCCTGCAGGGCCGCCTATTGAGGGAATCCACACGACTCGGAATGAGCTGCTACCTTATTTAGTCATCGATAAAGTAGGCCTGATTCAGAAATCTATACTGAACCGATTTTATTCATTTTTGTTACGAAGCCCCCATTTTGTTTGGGTGGAGGGGATAATGTGCAAATGGGCAGAATTAGCCTGTAGGTTTATAGTTGGCTATCATTGTTTTACAGCGGGTGGAACAACTGAATAACACACTCAGAAGTGCCCGTCCATACACACCACACGCACACACACGCGCACACACAAACACACACGCACACAGCACAAAATCCGGGAGTGAAAACACAAGACCTTCTTATAATGCCTACTTGAGTATTACTTTTAGACACCATCAATCCATATGCTATTTTATAAAAAAATTAATAAAAAATCCCAGCAGTTATTTACGGTTAAGGCAACTGGGCTTACATGAAGAATGAAATATCATTATTAGTAAGTCGGCCGGAGCTGGCAGAGACAGACCCTCGAGGTCATGATGAATGTGACGGGATATAGATCTTGGATGAGGTCTGGTCTGATCATCAGGTAAAAATAGAGACGTCCGCCGCGAATCATTACTGGACGCGGTAATTAACGTTAATGGTATAGGGGGAGCCTATATCGCGGCTTTATACTTCAAAACATTTTCTAGCAGGGAGCTGTCAGGTGAATGGATGAAGCTCCAATCCACCTTCATCTGTTTTATTAACAGAGAGGAGAATGAGTAGTTTAGGATGGGAGTTTACCTGTGTATATGATATTGTGCGTGTGTGTGTGGGTGTGTGTGTGTTTGGGTGTTTCTTTGTGTCTGTGTGTGTGTGTGTGTGTGTGTGTTTCTTTGTGCGCGTGTGTAGGTGTGTGTGTGTGTGTGCGCGCATATGTGTGTGTGCACGCATATGTGTGTGTGTGTGTGTATGTGTGTGTGTGGATATTTCTCTGTGTGTTATTCTGTGTGTGTGTGTAAAATCATTAATTTTAAAATGGTTTGGCATGTGAGAGCCTATCTAGTCCGTATTAATAAATAATTCCCATTAGTAAGCGCTGTCGCAGAGATTTGCAGGTGACCTCCCAACTTCAGCAGTTCAGCCCTCCCACAGTGCGTCTGTGTGTGTGTGTGTGTGTGTGTGTGTGTGTGTGTGTGTGTGTGTGTGGTATTGTTGGGGAAAGCTGTGAGTAAAGAAAGGTTCTATGTCTTTAGCACTGACTAAAACCACTGTTTGATGACTGGTGGCTCCATCATGGAGGGACAGGGATAGTAAAGCCTTGCTTTAGGGCTCTGCACTAGTAGCAGCTGTTTCAGAGAGAGTATTTGAGTGAGATTCCATTCATGCCTCCCATCCATACAGAAGGAAATGATCTAAATAGAAAGAAGTAACAATGGTTAAAACAACTGTACTGAAACAGCAGAGAGCACCTCAAATGCTATTGTACGAGCCATTGTTATTGAGTGTGTGTGTGTGTGTGTGTGTGTGTGTGTGTGTGTGTGTTTCTCAGTTAAACCATGTTTATTGTGCATCATGGACACTGCACAAGACATAATGGGGGGGGGATCTGAGAAATATGCACATATGCATGTGGTTTAGCAGACAAACACACACACACACACACACACACACTCAAACACACACAAGCAACCACGCATGCAAAGAAACTCCTTCTGCTCCCCCACGCACAACCAACTGCACACACACACACACACACACACACACACACACACACACACACACACACACACACACACACACACACACACACACACACACACACAGAGACCACTGTGTTTGTGTTTTGGTTTGGTTTGTGTTAATTCTCTTTTACTCTCCTTGCATATATATAGCTCAGGGAAGAAGGGGCTGAGAGAAATATGCAGGCTGCACACAGAGAGAGAGAGAGAGAGAGAGAGAGAGAGAGAGAGAGAGAGAGAGAGAGAGAGAGAGAGAGAGAGAGAGGGAGAGGGAGAGAGAGAGAGGGTGGGGATAAGTCGTGCATATATTTCTCCTCTGAGATAATAGTCCATGAGAGAAGACTTTGTGGTAACAACCTCTTACTCCATTTTGTAGACATTCAAACAGGTATGACTGCTTGAGTGCCATCTGTGGACATTTCAGTTAAAAATCTAAACTCAAGCCACATGCTGTGTAATATATTTTGATATTTATCATTTATTCAGCAGTGTCTGTTGTTGGATAAAACAACAAACTGAAATAGAACGTTAGATGTAAAAATAAATATAGCACCTGGTAAAACGCAAAAATTAATGAATTCATTCCAACAAAATAACTTCAGAAAACAATGACTTTAAACTTGTAATGAATAATAATAATTTAGATTTTTTTATATAAATACAAAACGTGTTTTTTAATTAAGGTTTTTGGAAATAAACCTTTGAGTCGCTTTTTTTAGCAATAAAAATTAAATGTTTTGTTCAAACAATTAATTTAACTCAAGGGCCAAATTAACAAAAAATATTCAATATTTTTCGGGGATTGTGGCATGTATTTGGGGAATTTGGCCTTAACATTGCACTTAAAGTGGAAGGACGTCGGCATGTATTAAACACTGAACTTAACGTACTTGTGATTTTGGAGGTTTATTGTCGTAGCTCGTATTAAACTCCATGTAGCTGTTGTAAAACCAAAG